>NW_026857740.1:0-190191 GCF_026571515.1 Ruditapes philippinarum
GGGGGCTTTTTTTAGCTCAAAACTTGGCTGGGTACTTATGATCTACTCTATATGTGCTGTTTTCATGACCATTCACACTATGAATGTTTATCTAAAAATAAAAGATATTTTTGTATACAAAATGTTAAATCTTTTGGGAGCAATTTAATATGAATGCAGTTCTTTAAAATAAAATAAAATATAATATTACATTATCACAGATATGCACAAACATATAACAGTATTACAGTCGCAATTATCTCCTTTATCTTTTAATGTTCTTATTTATTGTTTACTTAGCAAGGTTTAAAAAAAATGAAAATGTGTATAATTATAAATTTCAAAAACTTTCCAATATGAAAAAAATAATGATCCCAGTATCAATTGCAAATATTAAAATAATATTTGATTCTTTATCAATACTAAAAAATTTTATTTTCTGTGAAGATGCTGTTGTAGTGTATTAAAAGAAAACATTAAAAACATCAGAAAATGTCAAATAAAACTGGTTTTTGAATAAATAATGTAACCTATGTTTACACATTTTAATCAAAATTCAAAGAGTGGCTAGAGTGCAGCAGCATGTATGGAATGCCAGACATATTGTATGCAAGTTATTTTCTTCTTAGTGTATAGTGTCACAAATATAAGGACTAGCTACATTAAATGATTCAGCGCAAAAAATAATACTAAGTAATTGGATTTTTCAAAAAGTTAAAATCTGTTTCTCTGGTATGTTAGCATAATATAGCTCTGGGGAATTAACCTAATAAACTGCACAGCATTTTAACATGATATTTATATTTCTAATGATTATTTTACAATTTAAGGTGGGAAAAACCTGATGTGAAGTGTTAGAAAAAATTATCAATGTTTTTTTACAATCCATCTCAAATTTTACAAAAAATAAATTGTTTATAATCTAAGATGAAAATGTATCACTTTAAAAAACAGTCATAGTTGCACCGGCAATAACTAGAGGATATTAAAAATTTTGTTCATTTGAGTGAAATAATATTATGGAAATGGAATATATTTTCACGAAAAATGATAAAATGCAACATATTTTCACAAGCTGGGATGGTGAGTTGAAAACATGTGGCAATTTTTTATCATGTTGAGTGAAAATATATATCATATTTCATGACAAAACGAAAAAATAAACCTTTTTATTTAATTTTATTATCAAAGAAAAATGGTTACGAATCCCTTGCTTGCTAAGCAACTGAGATTATACAGCGCCAGTAATATATTGATGAATATAGACATAGTTAACCCATTGCTTCATGAGCATTTTGTGAAAAATGGCTGTTTTCATTGAAAAGTCTTCCGTTACAAGTTCAAATTGCTATAATACTATAAAAACTGCTTCAACACTAATCAAACTTGGCACAAATGATGACTGGACCATTGCCCTTGCAACAACATGCTCAGACTTAAATTTTCTGTTACCATGGCAACGAGGGGACATCTCAAAATTGCCAAAAATCACTATTTTGCGTTGATTTTTTTCCATCAAAATTGATTTCAAAGTGCTGCAACTTCTCAATGGATTGAGATAGAGTCAAATGCTTTTCAGCGTTGGTTACACGTTACCTTATGATCAATCTGGGGTCATTTACAGCCTCTCACAAGTCCAAAATTTTCTTGGCGATGAGGGGGACTCCGCCCCCCTTCAAACCCCCCCCCAAACAGAAGGGGGCACATCCCTCTTCTGGCAACCCCCTGATGTATCTTTTGGTTGGGGGCCGCGCCGAAAAAGAGGTCACTTTTTTTTAACAACATTTCTCAAACAAAAACAAGTGTTTGGGGCCTAAATAAGGCATTTTTTCATCATTTGAGACAACAAAAAAGGGGGGGTGAAAAAGGCGTTAAAAGGCGTGTATATGAAGTAATGGGTTAACAGAAAATGATGAAAATACTTGAAATTACCCTAAATCGCGTTTGTTCATGTTTAAACATGGCCTGTCATATAAATTTGATGAAAAATTGTTGTTTTTGTAGATTTTTTTTATTTTTTTCATTAACCCATTGCTTCATGAGCATTTTGTGAAAAATGGCTGTTTTTCATTGAAAAGTCTTCTGTTACAAGTTCAAATTGCTATAATACTATAAAAACTGCTTCAACACTAATCAAACTTGGCACAAATGATGACTGGACCATTGCCCTTGCAACAACATGCTCAGACTTAAATTTTCTGTTACCATGGCAACGAGGGGACATCTCAAAATTGCCAAAAATCACTATTTTGCGTTGATTTTTTCCATCAAAATTGATTTCAAAGTGCTGCAACTTCTCAATGGATTGAGATAGAGTCAAATGCTTTTCAGCGTTGGTTACACGTTACCTTTATGATCAATCTGGGGTCATTTACAGCCTCTCACAAGTCCAAAATTTTCTTGGCGATGAGGGGGACTCCGCCCCCCTTCAAACCCCCCCCCAAACAGAAGGGGGCACATCCCCCTTCTGGCAACCCCCTGATGTATCTTTTGGTTGGGGGCCGCGCCGAAAAAGAGGTCACTTTTTTTAACAACATTTCTCAAACAAAAACAAGTGTTTGGGGCCTAAATAAGGCATTTTTTCATCATTTGAGACAACAAAAAGGGGGGGGGGGTGAAAAAGGCGTTAAAAGGCGTATATATGAAGTAATGGGTTAATTAAATACACATAAATTTTTTTGGTGTCTTTATTTTATTTCTTATTATATTTTTAAAGCGAAATACATAATATTTATGGTGAAATAAATGTGAAATTCAATTGGTTTGCAGCATTTAATTAGCGGACTAGTTTTGACTGTTTTTGCACGCCATTTATGATCCTACATTGTGACATCATGTAAACTGTTTAAACGTCTGTACAGTCTTGATGACTGAATTAAAGATATTGGTGTTTGGATTTATTTTCTTAGTTCATTTTCTATCATTCTAGATAGTTTTCAAAACAAAATTCAACAAAAAGTTGTTTCTTATTCATCAGATTTTTTTAAACAAAATGGCAAAAGAAGTCCCTTAAAATAAATATGAGTTTTGACTCAGCCCACTTTAATATTTATATTTCATTAATTATTTTTAACAAATATGAAATATATTTGACTGATATAGCACCATATTTCATGGGTAAAATTAAATAGATAGAGATATTTTGTGTGTTTACATATCTTTTTTGCATGGAATAATTTGCACTTAAAAATTAAAGATAATTGATTTATATCATTTTAATAAAAAAAAAATAAAAAACATACTTATCCCTATTTCACACCATTTAGGTGAATTTCTCACAGCTAACATTTGGAATCATTTAGAAAATACTGGAAAACAGTGTTTATCTTCTTTTTTTGAATTCATGAATTAAAAAAAAAATCTTTTTAATTGGCCCATCTAAATACTTTTTGATTTCATTGGTTTCAACTTCATTTAATTTCAACTATAGATACTATATTTCAACTAGGAAATCACATTAGATTTCATCTAAGTCCATAATTTAATGTTATTGGAATGCCAGGGAAAATTTAATTTAAAAGAAAACCTCCAGAGCCAAACATCAGATTGCTTTGAAATTTTGAAATGTATATGATATGTTTAATAAGGGCATAGTACATCTGAAATGCCTCATGATCTAATGGTTTGATGTTGAATTTAAATCTACTTAAGTCTGATCACTGAGATTCTAGACAAAGTAGATCTATTTTGTAAATGACCAAAAACCAATTTTGAGCAGTATAAAGATTAACTATGAACTATTGCCATTCAATAAAATTTAAATGTTTGAAATAGTTTGCAAAGATTTCATTAAATTTTACTGACACATTTTGACAATTATATAAATTGTTTTATTACATATATTATAATACTTTACTTATGATCATACATTTTTTAAATGATTAAATTGGTCAAATGTAGATAATATGGTGGAGTTTGAAAAACAAAACAAAAACCCATACAAACCTTTAAAAATTCATATATTGATTGCCTTCATCTTGAGCCTATAACATTTTTAAGTTCAATCAATCCTTAGACTTTATTAATTTATAACTTACTTAATAATAAGCATTCTCAAACAGATTGGTCCTCCCACTGTTTTGAAAAATTAATGTATGACCCTATATTGGCACCCTGCTGTTTTGTAATATATCACACTTCCCAATATACAGCTTGTTAATCTCCAATAAAGTCCCTGGCCCCCCATCTGTGTGTATATTGTTAGGATCCATATCTCAGTGGTTTATGAGGGGCTGGGATAGATGATACCTTTTAAGGTTATTAAAGAAACTGAACAATTGACATAATTTAATCAATTATATTTCAACTCTGTAACTCTTTTGTCTTTGTTTCCTTCTAGTTATCATTTTTCATATTCATATAACAAAATATTTTTTTTAAAATAAAGCAATTTGGTGTTCCTAAATATTCTTTTAAATACCGTACATCATTAAAAACCTTAAGTTTATTTCTTTATTATTTTTCAGTTTTAGATTTCAGCGTATGTGAGATTTATAGTAAGCACCTTTTATAGGTGGATGGATATTACGGGAACAGATATACAATCAATTTTTGTAGAATTTTCATAGCAACCCTATCAATAAGGACTAGAAACATTGTTTTTCATGGAAATTGTGATATAATTGGATATTTTATGAGAGAGGGATGGACTTCAAGTCACTTAACAGTTTTCCATCACAAATTCATTAAACTAAGACAATGAAGTACTATTTTATTTTTTATTGCTTAAAGGTATACATGTTTAATTAACAAGTGAATTTTTAAAAAAACAGATACATTAAGAAAGTCTGATTTAATCGATAAAAACTAAGATGACATATACAAAGTGCTATATATGACCAGAAAGGTTATTTTATTTTCTTTGTGCATGAAAAAAAAAAGTGATAAAGTAAAACAGATAATAGTGGTGCTTATTCTAAAAACACCAAAAAAAATCCCAACAAAACAACAGATGTTGACACATTACAGATAAAATTTGGCAATTTTAGAGTATGAAAATGTCTATTTCTATATTTTGGGTAATGATATCATATTATTAAACTTTTGGGCACATTTGCTTTAAAATAAGACTTTTATAAAAACACAAAAAGTAATTGCAAAATGCAATATATTTTTTTAAAAGCCGACAGTCACATTAGCCCCTACAGTGTTAACAAGGTTTTTCCATATTTGGGCTATGTGACATAGTTTTTTACCAAAAATGACCAATATTTGAACATGACCTAGAAATCATCGAAACAGCCTTTCTGACCAATTTTTAGGATAAATCAGTATCCCCTGGAGTGTTAATAAGATTTTTCCATATTTGGGCTGTGTGATCTAGTTTTTGACCACAGATGACCTATATTCGAAAATTGACCTAGAAATCTTCTTAACAATCTTTTTGAGAAATTTCCAGGATATCTGGATCAAAACAGTAGCCACTAGAATGTTAACAAGATTTTTCTATTTTTAGCTCCTGTGACCTAGTTTTTATAATCAGAGATGACATGATCGAACTTGGGTCGAACAAGCATTTACTTGGACAAACAGCCTGACCAAGTTTGATGACAAATGAGGCAAGAATGTGACCACTAGAGTGTTTAAGTAATTTTGAAAGGACGATGGACATTCAAAGCCTGAGCCAGCTCAGATGAGCTAAAAATCACAGCATTTTCATCACAAAATACAACTTCAAGTGTCTATTTTTGTATCTAATAATGTTAATAATATCTATATATTATGATGCATTTCATAAATTTATGTGCAGTGCTTAACCTTTGTTTAAACCATGACGGTGACCTATATTTACTGTGTATAAATGTATCCAAAACAGTAATTTTATCGCTCAATAAAATAACTGTTGGGAGTTCGGATGGGAGGAATTTTATCACGAGGGCGTAGCCAAAGTGATAATATGATGCGCATTCTAACAACATACAGTAATTTTATCAAGCGGTAAAATCACCGATTTGGATATATTATTTCAATTCTAACACAACATCAACAAATGAATGCTGCCGTACCTGATATTAAGCTAAATTGCGCCCGATTTGTTTCTGTACTTATTTTTAGTGCGTCACATTTTTAGTGGTTACGTCACATGTATAATAATTACGTCACATGTCTAAATATAGAACGTCAATTTTGTATTGATATATCAAGAGACAATATAGACGATATATAGATATAGTTTGACAAAGATACAATGAAAAGCATTTAAATATGTGTTATAAATTGGGATCATGGTGTTATGCATGCTTGTGTTAGACATTACAAATACTACAAACTCACAGAAAGTTTTTTATCTATTTTTGTCACTGACATAGGAAAACAGTTTTAAGTTAGCCAATAAAACTGGAAAATGTGAATTCTCTTATTAGGCAAAATAGAGAGGTATAATTATAAACAAACAGAAATGAATAAATTTTAGTCTTGCTTCGATATTTTGATATTAAATGACAGCCCTACATTCAATGCAAGTCTTATAAGCTGCATATTGAAGAATGTGTTTCCTGATAACATCATGGCTACCTGTTATTACCTCTTTATGAATTCTTGTTATGTTTCCAAATTTTATATAATGTTATTTTTTTTTTTTTTCCATGTTATGTACTGCCTTGAGTTTACATTCACAGTTTATTCACTTTAGAGTAACTGTTAGATATGTTACAATTTATTAATAAAATGAATATTTATGTTTGTTTTAATTTCTTTTTTACTATCCTGTTTCTTGTACATAGAAAACAGCACAGCCATTTAAAAAGTGCCACAAGTAAAGAACTTGATACAGGAATGGTCTTTTAAATGATCCGGTAAAGTATCATATACATTAAGCTAAATAAAAAGGAATAAGAACTTAAATACTATGAACTGGTAGCAATTTATCTAATTTGTAAACCCAAATCAATCACATGATTACAAGATGCACAGAAAAGCATATTATTGTTAATTGCGGTAATAAACGACTTTGACAAAACATCTTAAAAAGCTCATAATAATTTTAATACATACCTGCTACTAGTGTTTGTTGGCAACATGTGACACCAGAAAATTGTTTTTCTCATTAATGCATTGTAGCTTCATTCTTCCCAGGGTATACCTATATGTAACTTGTAATACAAGTTACAACATATATTTGTAAATGAAATGAAGTGGCAAAAATTTCGCGGAACACCGTTTTTTTTTTCTTAAACATTTCAAAAACATTTGAAAGGACATTATAAAAATTTGTACATCTTCATACCTGTAGATATTGTTCTTAAAATTCCACGGAAAATAAAACTGTGCATTGCCTTTGTGAGCAATTAAGTTGATACATCTAAATACATTCTTGTATTTCTGATATCAAAAATTTATATGAATATATTTGTTTTGGGGGAGTATTTTTCAAAAAGAATGCATTGCAAATGTTTAGGGGGATGGAAGGTAAATGTTTGATCAGTTGGGTATTTTTCTGGAAAAGAGCTTTCCTAGCTTGTCAAAGGGGTACCTGTCCATTTGAGGGGATATGGTTTTAAAGCTTGTCCATGGAGTATTTTTCAGGAAAGTTCTTTCCAATGGTTGTCTGAGGTGTACCTGTCCAGGGGGAGGGGGGTTTAAATGCTTGTCTGGGGGGGGGGGTGTATTTTTTTTAGAAAAAGTGCCTTTCAGGGGTTGTCCAAGGAGTACCTATCAAGGGCGTGCAGGTACATTATGCTTGTCCAGTGGATTCTTTTTCAGGAAAATAACTTCCATATATTGTCTAAGGGATGCATGTTCAGTCAGGTGCTTGAAATGCTTGTCCAGTGGTAACTGTGGGGCATGTTGGAAAATTCTTGTAAATAGCGGGTATTTTTCATGAAAATGCCTTCCACAGGTTGTCCATGTACATGCCCTAAGGGGGTGGGATGAAAATGTTGGAAAATGCTTATCCAGTGAAGCATTAGGAAAAGTGCCTTCAATAGGTTGTCCAAGGTACGATTTTTGGAAAACCGGTATTTTATAAAAAATCATAATTTTCAATTAATTGCCTTCTAATTTCGTACAAATTTCGCATAAAATCTTTAATTGGCAAATCTTATTTGTGCCGATGTAAGATGAAAGTATCTGACAACTAGTACACTTAAAAGTCAATAAACGGCCGCATAATTTACATAAGCAGCCCAGATGTAAAAGGTCATGCGCGACCAGTTTTGTCTATCAAATTGTGTGACACTTTACTTTCTATTTATTCCTTACAATTTTTTTAAGTTTCTACTAAGAATATATACATAATTATAATAATAATATATAATATTACACCATCTTTACATCAAAACATATACACGACAATACGTATTGCAATATATTGCAATACGCTAGGCAAAATGGCAATATATTGCAATACAGTTTTTGCCATATTGCTACACCCCCATTTCATAGGTTTCCAAGGGGTACATGTCCAGGGGGTGTTTCAAAACACTTGTCCAGGGGGTATTTTTTTAGGAAAGTACTTTCCATAGCTTGTCCAAGGGGTACATGTCCAGGGGGGGTGTTTCGAAACACTTGTCCAGGGGGTATTTGTTTAAGGAAAAGTGCCTTCCATAGGTTGTCCAAGGGGTTCATGTCCAGGGGGTGTTTCGAAACACTTGTCCAGGGGGGTATTTTTTACAGGAAAAGTGGCTTCCATAGGTTGTCCAAGGGGTACATGTCCAGGGGGGGTGTTTCGAAAACACTTGTCCAGGGGGGTATTTTTTAGGAAAAGTGCCTTCCATAGGTTGTCCAAGGGGTTCATGTCCAGGGGGGTGTTTCAAAACACTTGTCCAGGGGGGTATTTTTTACAGGAAAAGTGCCTTCCATAGCTTGTCCAAGGGGTAAATGTCCAGGGGGGTGTTTCGAAACACTTGTCCAGGGGGGTATTTTAGGAAAAGTGCCTTCCATAGGTTGTCCAAGGGGTACATGTCCAGGGGGGTGTTTCGAAACACTTGTCCAGGGGGGTATTTTTTAGGAAAAATGCCTTCCATAGGTTGTCCAAGGGGTACATGTCCAGGGGGCGTGATTTCGAAACACTTGTCCAGGGGTATTTTTGAGGAAAAGTGCCTTTCATAGGTTGTCCAAGGGTTCATGTCCAGGGGGTGTTTCTAAAAACTTGTCCAGGGGGTATTTTTACAGGAAAAGTGCCTTCCATAGGTTGTCCAAGGGGTACATGTCCAGGGGGGTGTTTCGAAACACTTGTCCAGGGGGTATTTTTTTAGGAAAAGTGCCTTCCATAGGTTGTCCAAGGGGTTCATGTCCAGGGGGGTGTTTCGAAACACTTGTCCAGGGGGGTATTTTTACAGGAAAAGTGCCTTCCATAGGTTGTCCAAGGGGTACATGTCCAGGGGGGTGTTTCGAAACACTTGTCCAGGGGGGTATTTTTTAGGAAAAGTGCCTTCCATAGGTTGTCCAAGGGGTTCATGTCCAGGGGGGTGTTTCGAAACACTTGTCCAGGGGGTATTTTTTACAGGAAAAGTGCCTTCCATAGGTTGTCCAAGGGGTACATGTCCAGGGGGGTGTTTCGAAACACTTGTCCAGGGGGGTATTTTTTAGGAAAAGTGCCTTCCATAGGTTGTCAAAGGGGTTCATGTCTAGGGGGGTGTTTCAAAACACTTGTCCAGGGGGGTATTTTTACAGGAAAAGTGCCTTCCATAGGTTGTCCAAGGGGTACATGTCCAGGGGGGTGTTTCGAAACACTTGTCCAGGGGGTATTTTTTAGGAAAAGTGCCTTTCATAGGTTGTCCAAGGGGTTCATGTCCAGGGGGGTGTTTCGAAACACTTGTCCAGTGGGGTATTTTTACAGGAAAAGTGCCTTCCATAGGTTGTCCAAGGGGTATCCATCCAGGGGCATGTTGGAAAATTGTTGTCAATAGGGTGTATTTTCCGTGGCATGAGGGGTCAATGATAAGTGTGTCCAGGGGGGGTATTTTGGGGTGAAAGTGCCTTCCATAGGGGGGGTGCGGATATTTTCTGGAATAGCCCAATGAAAATAATGATGTTGCTTTCCAATGACCTACCTAGTTGGTGACCAAATAAGAACAGGCGTTTTAGAGGCTTGAGAAACGCCAAAAGCGATAAATAGTGCAAAAATTATGTTTGACATTATTGTAACTTGTTACTTCCGGTTTGAAAGTCATATGAGAAGGAAATGAATAGTTTTTTTCCACGGAAGTTTCACTTTAATACCAGTTTATCAAATTCATTGTCTTGCTAATAACTTGATGTTGGTGATAATTAAGGTTAAATTCTTAAAAAATAAATAGATTAATAAGAACGCAGCAATTAAGCTTTTTGGAACTTATGCACAGAACTGAAATTCTAATTAAAATATTTCAAACTATACTTTACTATATATAGCCGTTTTTTCCGGACTGGAGATTTTAGGTATATGCCACTAAATATATTCCTGCAATATTCTTAATTAAAAGGGTGTCCCTCGAAGCATTAGAAATAGAAAGACCTGTTGAAAGGGAGATCCCCGAAAAGCATTAGATGGTTAGACCACTTACTGTCATTCCTGAGGTCCCGAGTTCAATTCTGAGTTTAAAACCCCAGGGGTTTTTTAGAATTTCTTTTATGCTTTTTACCAAAAAATGTACCCGGTAAGAAATCCAGGGAATTCCCCGCATATTTTTTTTGTTTGTTTTTGTTTTGGGGTTTTTCGACAAAAGTATTTTCATATCCGGACGTTCCAGCTTTACTGGTGGGGGAAGACCCCCATGTGCCCTTTCCCTGCAAATTTTTTCAGGGACGAACGGGGACCCAGTTTAAAACCCCCCACGTTTCCCTAGGCTAGCGGATAGCTTTCCTTTACATGAAAAAAATCCAAAGTCCCTTTGGGGTTCAAAAATACAGCGGTTTAGGGTCCCCCATATTTTTAGGGATACACTTGGCCCGGAAAAAACCAAAAGGGGCTATTTAATAAAAAGCTAGGGCTGGTTTCCGGATTCCCTTGTATCTCGTAGCTGTCTCTGAAGTCTAGAGTCATGTTTACGTCCCCGCGAGGGGTTTGACATCAATGGAATATAGATAGATGGAGAAATAAAATAAATGATCCTGACGGATCAGAAAAATGTTACAACAAAGCCTTCAAAATAATACAAAATAAAACGTAATCTATATATGCACACCATTCAAAATTGTATCAGGTATCGAAAAGCATTTGTTCTCACTATAACAGTACTTTAGAAGAATGGGGAAGGAATTGTTACTTAGTAATGGTATATCTAAAATGCTATGGCTAAAATTAAGATTAATTGTTTGCACAGATGTTTCACTTTTCACTGTAATGAATAGCTTTGTTCCGCTTTAATCCAGTGTCATTATGACTAATCTTGCTCTTCATAAAATGAAAGTTTGAATAAACCCATGAACAAAAAAAAAAACAAAAAAAAAACGGGTTGCTCAAACCAGACTTGTTAGTTTCATTAAGGATTACCATTCAAGTGCAAGTTTAAGTTCTTCAGATTTGAGATTTGAAACGAACATGACAAATATTGAAAAATACAAAAAGTAGAACAACTAAGACTAAGACATATGTATTATAATTTTAACGATAATTGTTCAGCATTTGCTAAAACGAACATTGCTTGTGTATGTGACAATTTTAACAAATCTTGTTGTTTTGGTTTTTTTTTTATAAATCTTCCGTAAAAGCTATCTTGCACAACATAAAGATAATTTATTTTATATATTTGATTAGCATGATGACGTAATCATGCTATGATGTTGATGTATGTAAACAACACGCCTTTTGAAACTATTGTGCATAATTATCAAGCTACATATAATTATTAATATACATAATTGGACAATATTGTCTGACTCATTAATTCAGGCTTTTAATTTGAAGGATTGCATTATTATAATTTTTTTTCTATTTATTCTCGTTCTAATTTTGATATTTTCATCTTATAGATTTTGACACATTTGCTCTTAAATAAACAGCTTGAACTTGTAATGAGCCTAATTATTTTCTAAAATATCTGTGATTCTATTGGTTTAATTTTATTTTCCGCAGGCTTAATTTTATCGGCGATTTTTTTTTGTATGTCTGTATTCAAACAACTTCAATCTACATGTGTATTTAACAGGACTTACCGTGTTGGGCTTTCTTTAGGGATTCTGTTTTTCTCTATTTTATCACATCAGTGTTATTTGTGCCGTGTGGCGGCCGTAAAATGTCTCCCGTCAGTTAATCAAATATGTTATGTTTTCGATCCTTGAAGATCGTTCAGCACGATATAATTGTTGTGTATACATGTTATGTGGTATTTGCACTTTCCAGTACCGTACATGAACAGGCTCAATCAAACCGAGCCTGCAACATTTTCAATTTTGCCGTGTTGGGCTTTCTTTATGGATTCTGTTTTTCTATATTTTATAGTTTCTTCTATTTGGCCTTTTTTCAACTTGGGTGGCTCCAGTATTCCTACTTGAATACCCTTAGGATATGTTGCCTGATTTTAAAATTTTCTTTTGACGTCTTATCTTTGATATACAGACTTCATAACCTCGGTCCCCTTTCAAAATTCCATTTTATTTAGTTCCGCCCATTGTTTTCTCGTTTAGGACACACTCATTTTGTTAATTGGGAACCATACGCCGCTTTTCATGGAATGGCACTACTGTGTCACATTGAAGGTTCCATGATAACCGCCGTATGAACAGATCTGCGGATGTTTCTAAATTCAAAATTTCACCATTTGCGTTTTTAAATGTTGAATTCTGCTTAAGGCCGGTGCTAGGGGGGCGTGGACGTTAACTTGCACTTTCCAGTACCGTCCATGAACAGGCTCAATCAAACCGAGCCTGCAACATTTTCAATTTTGCCGTGTTGGGCTTTCTTTAGGGATTCTGTTTTTCTCTATTTTAAAAAAATACTATTCTTATTTTACTCTGTTAATATTAGTCGTCTTTGAAACGTGCACGCATGCTAGCTATACTTCATGATATATTTGTAAAAAATAATAATGCCAATGAAGCAGTTAAAGTTAATACACGGAAATAAATATCCCTGGATAAAACTACCGTAAAATTTACAATAAACATGTATTTGTAATTCTGTATATTATGACTCTGAATTTCTTTTTGCGTTATAGTTCAGCTGTCTTTTTGTTAGTGTTCACGGATGAAAGGAATACTTTACCTCATTTCCATTTTGTGACACAAGTGTTTAGTGAGATTCATTACCTTAGGGTCATACTTAACAAACATGTAGTGTTTTTATATTTAATTTTCACTAGAATCTACCATATTTTAAATTATTATTAAATACTGCACAAAAAATAGTAATTACAGAAATAGCAAAATGATCGAGCACGACAGCAGAAAAAGATATTGAGGTGAATTTTGTCAAGTTTTTGTAAAAATAAATCTTCCTGATTTTATAACAACACAAAATTTAATTAGTAATTATCTTATAACCTAATTTACGGTCTATAACAATTCAATTAGCCATAAACATGGTCTTTCAAATTCCATTCTATTTGAAAAACCTTGTCACAATTCTTTATTCTTATATGAGGGTTCAGAAAACTTTTTTCATAATCTTCAAAGGTTGAAAAATTGTGAATTATTTTGAATAATTTTAACATTTTCTTTTATTTTTTTTTAAGATTGGGTTACCACACACCAACTTATTTTATGTTATATGGTGACTTTCAAGCTTTACTGGTGGAAATTTACTAACAGACTTTACTTGAAGTGGTTTCACACCCTTTCTTGACCAATATTGTAAAGGTATTTCTATTTAAAAACCCTAACATATATATATAGAACAACTGTTGCATATGCTCATCAATTTGATAAGACATTTAAAATATGGCGCATTGATTTTTAGCTGATTTGCTTCAACATACCGTACTAGAACGGCATTTAAATCAAACCGGAAGTACTGCGGCCCGCCAAAATATGATATTGTAGAGAGAAAAAAAGTACTAAAATAAAAGATAAACATGAGTGTTATACCTATATACGAGTCAGAAGTCAGCTGTTTATCTAGCATTTTAGATTTGCAACAGAAATGTATAAATCAAAAAGTTGGATTCTCCTCAGAGACAAATAAATTTTTACTGTATTTGACTTTAAAGAAAGTTGGCCCCTCGGTAGCACAAAAAGTTGTGAGTAAATGTAAGTAACAAATTCTATCAAAAATGATAATTCACAGATGTATCGATTTGTCAAACTATCATTTATTAGCAATTACTATAGTAACAATAACTTTAGGAGTGTCACGTGATTCGTCTTTGTGTTATTTCTTACTGTTGGCAAAACTCGTTTGAAACCTTTTAATGAGCCTCAACATATCCACTTGCCTGCACGCATTTGCGAATAAATATTTTGCTTGGGTGAGAAAAAATAGATAACCGGCACTTTGATTCAAATGTTGCTTTAAACATTTAATATGAAATTAGGCAAAGCCTATGAACGGGGAAGTCGTTAAAAAATTCCTTTCATTCTTTCCGTTTTAAAATTGTCATTCGGTATTACATGCACCGCTTCCGTTTTCACTCGGAACACTCGACGTTTATTATTTATCCGAAAAGTTGAGATTTGTTCCGTTATCGGAATACCACGCCTTTTATCATTGAGTTACATTGTAAATGGCAGCGCCCGAGTAGAACTGACACTGAAAATTTCATTGATAGGTATAGAATTCTATATATTTTTGAAATGTTTTTTATTTGATTTTCTTTTAAATATACACGTGTAGTCTATAGCCGGGCAAGCCAAAGCCCGGACCCGCTTCGCGGGCCCGGTCTTTGACTTCCCCGTATTAGAATTATTGTTGTTTGGTAAAACAAACTGCAGACATTATTTCAATTGTAAAATACCTGTCAAACAAAAACTGGAAATGGACCAAATGGCTAGGTATAAAACTATACTGATTGCAGATGATGAAGCCATCGGGTTAGCTCAATAGGTAGAGCTTTTTCTTTGGTCACAGTCTGCCCCCTTGCCCCCCACACACATGACGTGTCAGGTGTTTGTTAGACAATGCATCAAGATGACATTCAGTTAAGTTATGTTTGAATAAAGTTCTATAGATGCATATTATATATTTCAGTGGTGGAGAAGGGTGAAATAACTTGGGAGAATGATGAAGACTTTGAAGTGGAACAAATTGTAGATTATGTAGAAGACGATGTAATTATGAATTTTGTTACCAATATCTATAAATATATAGCATTGCTTGTATATTGGTCAACATACAGAAATTCTATATGAAAGGCACATTCAGAGCAATGATAGGTAGCAAATTGTAAACTAAGTGGTATTTTGACTTCCATATAAAATGTTTAATCACTATAACTGCACTAATTGCCAAAACGCATTTATAAGTAGCAAAAGATAACACTGCTATAATACCAGTGAGTAACTTTTTGGAAACTGACCACAAAAAAGCTTTTTTAAGATAAAATATTTGCTTCCTTTATGGGCTTTATCCTTATGGTTTAAATAGTGTAATGTTGCATTGATATGTAGGTATTAACTAAAATTTGTTTAAAAGAATATTTGGTTTAAACATATTTATTTAAGCTCCATTGAGAAACAAGTTCTTGCAACTTATATTAACCACTTTCGAGTCCACTTCCTGGAACCAACCAGTACTGGTGTTGTATGAAGAAACATGTTGGTGACCCGAGTAGGGCTCAAACACGTGATCTTTGGGTTGAGAGGCAGGCACCTTAACCACTAGGGCACCGCTCCCCTTATAAATGCAGTTGAAGCATTTTGAATATTCAAAAGCACTATTTTGCCACACTGCTTTTAATTTAATAAAAAAAAAGGTTAAGCAAACATATAGTCCTTTTAATCTAATTTGACATTTACATTGATTGAGAAATTATAATGAGTATTTATTCTTTATAGGGTGTGGAGTTTTATTTGATTAAGTGGAAAGGTTGGAGCCATGCACACAATAGCTGGGAACCAAAAGATAATCTTGACTGTCCTTTATTAATTGGGGAGTTTCATACAAAGAATAATAATGGTAATGTTTTGCATCGGGCTTCTTCGAAAAGAAAATATGATGAAATAAAGGAATCGAAGGAAGATGAGAGGGAAATGAAAAGAACAAGAGTAGATGAACTGTTCCATAAGTTGGTTTCATGCAAAGAAGTGTTAACCCCTCTCCAACTTATTTCATTAACAAGTCCAGATAAAGGAAAACCTAAATCTTACAGAGGTCTGGTATCGTGTGAAGGTCTTAAAGTTCCAAAGTTTAATAATGCAAGTAAGTACCTGTTGAATCCAAGGACAAAAGCTTATAAACGGAAGAAAGTGCAAATTCTAGAAGCGCTGAAAGACTGGGAGAAACATCTAAATGCGGTCAGCACAGACCCGGCACCCATCAGTGTTGAGAATGAGGTAGATCTTGAAGGGCCACCTGAGAACTTTGAATATATCAATGATTATAAGGCAGGTAGAGGAATTGTGATTCCAAATGATCCAGTGATCGGATGCGAGTGCTCGGATTGTTTTGGTGAAAAGTCTCAGTGCTGTGCTGTTCAGTTTGGTGTCGAGTTTGCCTATTTCAAATGGAAACGACTGAGAATTCATGCTGGCAGGCCTATTTATGAGTGTAACAAGAAATGCAAGTGTGGTCCAGAGTGTTCAAACAGGGTAGTTCAACATGGTAGGAAGCATAAAGTGTGCATCTTTAGGACAAAAAATTGTCGTGGATGGGGTGTGAAGGCAATGCAGAAAATAAAGGCTGGGACGTTTGTTATGGAATATGTAGGAGAGGTAGATATCCATGATTTTGCCATTTTAATGTTTTGTATTAGTAAGGAAAATATGTGTATATATAGTTATAAGTTTACTTGCAAAATATCTTTTATTGTGATAGAAGTGGGTCACTACCCTCAGCAGGGGAAATTTTATTGTATTGGGGAATTTTTGCATTTCCTTTTTGGTTAAATTTCAGAAAACTACCACTTAGATATCATGTTTTTTTTTCTTGATACATTTGCTAATGTAAGATATTTTGAGGATGAAAGTTTTCCTGATGCATCCATACAAGTATCAAACCAGGTGGAACAGAAAATGGTGCAGACATACAATAATCCTGTGAACAAATTGATTTTACTTGTCAAAACAGCATAACTTTTCTTTATTATGCTCCCCGAAAAATTTCGGGGGAGCATATAGTCGTCGGGTTGTCCGTCCGTCAGTCCGTCCGTACGTACGTCCCGAATTCGTGTCCGGCCTATAACTTTGTTATTAGAAGTTGGATTTTAAAATTATTTCACAGAAATGATCACCATATTGAGACGACATGTCGCGCACAACATTTTGGTCGCTACCTTGAAGGTCAAGGTCACAGCATGACCTTGCAGCAAAATCGTGTCCAGTCCATAACTTCATTATTTGAAGTCGGATTTTAAAAAATATTTCACAGAAATGATCACCATATTGAGACGACGTGTCGCGCGCAACATTTGGGTCGCTACCTTGAAGGTCAAGGTCACAGCATGACCTTGCAGCAAAATCGTGTCCGGTCCATAACTTTGTTATTTGAAGTCGGATTTTAAAAATATTTCACAGAAATGATCACCATATCGAGACGACGTGTCGCGCGCAACATTTGGGTCGCTACCTTGAAGGTCAAGGTCACAGCATGACCTTGCAGCAAAATCGTGTCCGGTCCTTAACTTTGTTATTTGAAGTTGGATTTTAAAAATATTTCACAGAAATGATCACCATATTGAGACGACGTGTGACGCGCAACATTAAGGTCGCTACCTTAAAGGTCAAGGTCACAGCATGACCTTGCAGCAAAATCGTGTCCGGTCCTTAACTTTGTTATTTGAAGTTGGATTTAAAAAATATTTCACAGAAATGATCACCATATTGAGACGATGTGTTGCGCGCAACATGTGGGTCGCTTCCTTGAAGGTCAAGGTCACAGCATGACCCTGCAGCAAAATTGTGTCCGGCCCATAACTTCGCTATTTGAAGTTGGATTTAAAAAGTATTTCACAGACATGATCATCATATTAAGATGACGTGTCATGCACAACATTTAAGTCGCTACCTTGAAGGTCAAGGTCACAGCATGACCTTGCAGCAAAATCGTGTCCGGTCCATAACTTCCTTATTTGAAGTCAGATTTTTAAACTATTTCACAGAAATGATCACCATATTAAAATGGCGTGTCGTGCGCAACATTTGGCTCGCTACCTTGAAGGTCAAGGTCACAGCATGACCTTGCAGCAAAATTGTGTCCGGCACATAACTTCATTATTTGAAGTCAGATTTTACAACTATTTCATAGAAATGATCACCACAATGAGACATTGTGTAGCGCGCAACATTTGGGTCGCTACCTTGAAGGTCAAGGTCACGGTATGACCTTGCAGCAAAATCGTGTCCGGCCCACAACTTTGTTTCTGGAAGTCGGATTTAACAACTATTTCACAGAGATGATCACCATATTGAATCGACGTGTTGCATGCAACATTTTGGTCACTACCTTGAAGGTCAAGGTCACAGCATGACCTTGCAGCAAAATAATGTCAGGCAGGGCTAGCACTGGCAAATTTTTTCTTTGAGCCAATATTTCGCGGCGAAAATTGCGTGCCTGTATTTTATTTTCAAGAAGGCAATGGTACTGCAAAATAACCAGAATTCAATTGTCAGACTTATTTATAGCATTAGTTCATATATGGAACACCTTAAAAAGGCATGAGATATTTAAAAAAAAAACATAAACTACATGTATATCCAACTTTATTTTGGTAGCTACATTTTAATCACTTTAAAACTGATCATAAAAGCTTGCAGCTCAGTAGCTATAAGAATAACATTTTCCAGGCTAATTTGGTCAGCAATGTTTTCATAAAATCTAAGTTAGTGACAGTGACATCAGAACCACATTCCAATGTGCTGCTTCAGCTTGCTTGGTTAATGCCAAAGATTTGGTTTGAGGACTATCTGTATCTGAAATTATAAAAACAGAAACATTTGAGAGTAAGAAGAATAATAATTGATGAAGAAAAGAATATTGAAAAGTTGTAAACTAAACATAATTCAGGAGAAAAAATGCCAACTATTCATTATAAGAGTAAAGTAATTAGCATAAGTTCTTAAAAGTATGTTGTATGCTTCTTGAATTTTCCATAAACATTTCACAGCCATGTATGCCATTTGTAAATGAATGCTTCAGATAGAGGTTATGTACAAAGTAAGGTCATTTTTTTTTCAGGAATACTAATTGTCAAATATACTCCTTGTCAAATTTATGCTTTTTTGGAGCCATTATTAGGTCAGAGTTAGTTTGCAATTAAAAAAAAACAAACTCATAATTCCTTTGATCTTTTTATCAACAACAATAAAATTATATGAATACAAACTTACCGTAAAGTCGTCCATTTCATAACCAAACTGTTGATATGATTGGCGATCATCTTAAGATGCCGCTAGTTATTGTTTCATATTGAATATAAAGACCAATTATCCAGGGCACATTCAACAATTCACACCAATTAGTGTCATATTTATCAGCTGATAAACATGTAAACATACCATGAGGTCAGTGTATAATTAGACTGTGTTACTGTTTATAACGATAGTTTAATTGGAAGGGAAGTAACAAATATAGACCAGTCAATGACCCCACAAAAAGGAGACTGTGTCGCAGTGTTTTGTGATAAGAAGCGGAAAAGCGGAAGTTGTAAATGGAAAACCAAATGTGTACTTTTCCATTCTTAAAATAGAAAATGCTAAATTTAGACTGGATATTCCAAAAAGTTATACTTTTCGTAAGTTGGAGCCAATCATGATTTTCTTGAGCCAATTTAATAATTTTGGAGCCAATTTGCTCATTGGCTCCTGCCAGCGCGAGCCCTGGTCAGGCACATAACTTCGTTATTTGAAGTCAGATTTTACAACTATTTCACAAAAATGATCACCATATTGAGACAATGTGTCGTGCACAATATTTGGGTGGTTGTTACACTTTGAACTTTGTCTGTGACATAACTCTGACACAACAAGAGGTATACCTTCCTGTGTCCAAAACCTATTCGGGGAGCATCACCCGGTTCAACCGGCTCTTGTTCCGTTAGATTTATGTTGTGAGGGGGAATTTTTACCTCTGAGCGGGAAAAACACTTTTGGTGGGGGATTGCGGCCAATATTCGGCTGCAGATTTGTTAGATTGAGGGCCCTTTTCTAAAAGATCAAAAAATGAATTTATTCAGGTCTGCTAGTCACTAAAAGGCAATATTCATTTATATATGTTGAAATTTTACAGGTGATAAGCAGTGAGGAGGCCGAAGTACGAGGAAAGACGTACGATTCTGTTGGCAGGACGTACCTTTTTGATTTGGATTTCAATGGAGATGACTGTCCTTTCACAGTAGATGCAGCTGTTTATGGAAATGTGTCACACTTTGTCAATCACTCGGTAAAGTTCATTTGCTTTTAAGTTCTAACCTCAGAACTCCTGTAGTCTTTATGTTGGATTGAAAAGTGAAATCTTACATGACAAAAAATTGCATCTTTTTAAAACATTTTACTGGTGGTAGGGGATTGAGCCACCTTTATATTGCGTCTTCTTTAGAATGAAATTGGGATTTTGTATTAATTTTGCACAAATATTTACCATAAAGAAAACGGGGGTGTCCTTGGCCTTGTCAAGTGGTTAAGGTTGTTTACTTCAAACCACTTGCCCCTCACTGCTTTGGGTTTGAATTCCGAAAGGGACTTTGGATTCTTTCATGTGAGGAAGCTGTCCAGCTAGCTTACGGAACGTCGGTGGTTCTACTCAGGTGCCAGTTTGATGTCTTCCTCTACCAATAAAGCTGGAACGTCGCCAACACTGTTATTGTTATAATAAACTTATTGTTCATGTTCAGACCTGGCATTTTTCAAGATTTTGCACGGAAAGTCCAGATTTATACCTCAAACTTTTGAAATAAAACTAAGTTTGCTTCATAGAAAACTTCCCCGAGGCAGGGGACACTGACAATTGTTTACAAATTCTTGTTTGCATTATTACAGCTTTAACCATTCTGATTTTCTTAATTCCAATTCTCTACTATTTCCGATTCAATAATTAGTTTGGGATATCAAAAATTAGTCAGCATTAAAGAGCCTGGTAAACTGCACCTATGTGCAGGCTGGTTTAACTCTTAACTGATGGCAAAGACTAATTACTTCCCGCTTCAGCAGGTTTAAAGCCACTGTTATGGCAATTAACTTCTTGTCCCATTTCAGTGTGATCCTAACTTGGAAGTATACAGTGTATGGATCAATACATTGGATCCACGACTGCCGAGGATAGCATTGTTCTCAAGACGCGACATTGAAAAGGGTGAGGAGCTAACGTTTGACTACATGTCCAGTAAAGTGCACTGTGAGTATGCTTGAAATAAACTTTTTTTAAGCATATATTTAAGATTTTTGATGTTTATGAAAAGTATCAGTACTTACGCATATAGTTGTGCTATGATTTGATTAGTAATTTTTCAAAACTGATTGAATCTGAAATGGATTTCCATAGATAAATTGATTGAAGTCTAAAAATTCAATAAGCAGATTCTTTTTTGATTTATGATTTTTTACTGTATATTAACACGCATACTGTAACAAAGGTTTTACAGAATAATCTGGAGGTGACCAAAATCATGTTAATGTTTACTTGTGTATTAATAGCTCCTTTAGAGGAAAGTCTAGAAGGGGAAAGCATAGCTGTTGATCTCAATGCTGATGACAGATCCGAGGCACACTTGGAAATGAAAGAGGTACAAAATGGAGAAAATGGAGGAGATTTACAGAACAATAAGTTATTGATTGGTGACATAAATGGAGATGGTGCAGTTGAATCTTTGCCTACAGAAAAGGGAGATTCTAAAAATACACCGAAATCTAGTCCTCAGAAATCACAGGGTCAACAGGGTCAGCAAACTGACCCCTATCGTATGGTTTGTCAGTGTGGTGCAAAGAATTGTAGGAAATTTGTATTTTAATTTATTTTTAGATACTGTTAACTGAAGCAAATGTGTTTGCTTGATGGTATCTGGAAGTTATTTATTTATGAATTACGAGTCATGTATCAGGATTAGTACTAGGCTGAATATTTTAAGTTGTTTTGATATCTAGGTATATAGTTTGGTGTGGGTCACAGTGACTTGGAAAGTACTTGCCATGCTTGGTTAGAGAGAAACAGTTTCATTTTTAAGGTTTTAGCAAAATAGGCTTATATAATAAAAAGCCTTACATTAAAGTGGATTGGTCTACAATGGGCACATTGTGTCATATGATGAACTTTATTCTCATGTAGTGAATTTGTTTCACTACTAATAAGCAGGGGCGGCAAAATCAATTGTCCATTTTATTTGGGTTATCCCACAGTCTGTAAGGACGAATGGAAATTTTCAAGAATTTACCACATTAGTATCAGACAGACAAGCTTAGAAATGCCTGAGATAAAACAGACAAGCAAGTCAAAAATCAGATTTTGCTGGCCTTTATAAGCAACTCTAAGTATTCCTTCTATTGTAGTTAAAGGGCACATCTGTAATGTTTTATATATATTTTTTAATGTATACCCACTTGCATTAATATAAATTGAGGTGAGGATTTTTTGCAAGATTATTTTTACCAGCACAAAAGATTTTACTCTATATTATATGATGAAACAGTACTTAAATGAATCACAGAGAATAGTTTCATCTGTATTTGAAAAAAGAAGCCAATGTACTGACCTTAACTTCTAGGCATAATGAATTTTGTCCTGTTTTTAAGTGTTTTATTGGTATTTCTATATTTTATGTACATGCATGCTAGAGGTTCATTATATATAGTATTATATAATGTATATATTCTAAAGTATCTATGTTTCTGTAAAGCATACTCTTTACTGTGAAGATATCAATTTAAATGTACAGAAAGAAAAGTTTTGATGTTGACCAGTTGAACAGATTATTTATACATGAAAAATCTCGAGTCAAAAATTGGCCAAGTGCTAGATGTCAGGGTTTTTAATTTACTTGTTTGTCTTCAAAGAATGTCTTTGCTTGAAATTAATTGATGTCCTTTTAGATTAGATATGTGTTGAAAAGTTGGAAAAGAAACTTATTATACCTAGCTTCTAAGATTTCTTTTTATACCAAAACAATACATTAATGTAATGATGTTTTTGTGAGATGTACTTGATTGACTTTGGTTTGAACATGTTCACGACTGAACTTGATATGATCTTGAGTTAAGTTACTGAAAAAAAATCTGTCCTCTTATTCTTTTTATTTTTATACTGCAAACTAAGTGAAATAGTTTAATCCGAGAAAGTCAGTATAATTATAAACTATTGAATGTTCTACTTCAAACTTTCGAACATGAAAAAAGTGACACATTATATCTTAAATGCCATATCATTGAAATAAATATTCAGTACAGATTACAAGACCTGTTTCTGCTCTGCCAGAAGAGCTGAAAGATATTTTTAGCTCGACTATTCGAAGAATATGAGAGCTATTGTAGTCGCCCCGGCGTCCGCGTCGGCGTCTGCGTTGGTTAAAGTTTTTTGTAAAGTCAAATATCTCAATTATTGCTTGAGATATTCAATTGAAACTTACAATACTTATTCATAGTAACAAGGTACATCAGATTGACAAGTTTGATAACTCTGCCTACAATATTGACAGAATTATGCCCCTTTTTAACTTAGAAATTTTGGTTAAACTTTTTTGTAAAGTCAAATATCTCAATTATTGCTTCAGATATTCAATTGAAACTTACAATACTTATTCATAGTAACAAGGTACATCAGATTGACAAGTTTGATAACTCTGCCTACAATATTGACAGAATTATGCCCCTTTTTAACTTATTGAAATTTTGGTTAAAGTTGTTTTGTAAAGTCAAATATCACAATTATTGCTTGAGATATTCTATTGAAACTTACAATACTTATTTATAGTAATAAGGTACATCAGATTGACAAGTTTGATAACTCTGCCTACAATATTGACAGAATTATGCCCCTTTTTAACTTAGAAATTTTGGTTAAAGTTGTTTTGTAAAGTCAAATATCACAATTATTGCTTGAGATATTCAATTGAAACTTACAATACTTATTTATAGTAACAAGGTACATCAGATTGACAAGTTGGATAACTCTGCCTACAATATTGATAGAATTATGCCCCATTGGAACTACGGATTAAACGATGATCGAGTATAATCGAAAATTGATCGGTTATATGACTGATCGGCGATGATCGAATACAAAGTTTAATAATCGATCATCGGTAATTTATTTTCTTGCTGTTACTTAAGTGACTAACTGTATTATAACAACACTCTAAATTAACGCCAGCTTTGGTTGAAACAATAATTTTCATTCAAATGAATATTGAAAGCATATTGAGTGACCATGGAGTTAATAGTTGACAGTGATGCATTCTAGTTTAAAGATATACTATGCTCAAATTTGACATTAGAAAATATTTAGAATTGCTACACTGTCTATTTGTAAATATAAAATAAACATGTTTTGACTTCACACAAAGAAAATATGTTATGTATTAAATTATTTTACACACTCAGGTGGTTACAATATCAATATATAGTGTCATTAAAAAAAAACCTGACAGTTTTGAAAGAACCAACTTAACTGGTTCCCATACATAGTTTATTCATTCCTTTATTGAAATTGAGACATAATAATTTTATAGATTTTAATGAATTTATTTGATTAAAATATTTTACTCAAGGATGAGCATAGCCATAGTATATCTGTAAACTAGTTTATTTCAGTTGATAAAGTTGTAGTTACATAAAAATTAGAATATTAATGGAATTCTTATAAATATTAAAGCATGATATGTACATTGTACATATTTACTTTGTTATTGTAAATGTTTCGATTGTATAATCGATGATTGATCGAAAAGGGTTGTTCGATTATTTTCGATGATCGATTATGATTTTTGTCCGATTAAGAAACCCTAATTGGAACTTATAAATTTTGGTTAAAGTTTTTTTGTAAAGTCAAATATCTTAATTATTGCTTGAGATATTCAATTGAAATTTAAAATACTTTTTATAGTATTAATGTACATCAGTTTGCAAAATTACATAACTCTGCCTGCAATATTTGCAGAATTATTTGCCCCTTTTAAACTTACAAATTTTGGTTAAAGGTCTTCAAAGATATATGTACTTAGGGTCATAATTTGAGGGTCATAATTGTATGTCACTGACCAAGTTCCATAACTCTATCTTGCATTTAGGCTGATTCATATCCCCTTTTCTATTTAGTCTCTTGGTTAATGATTACATGCAAGTTTTACAAATCTCAATAACTATTAAAGATATTTATTTAAAACTTCACATATGCGTTTAGGGCCATAATTGTAGGTCACTGACAAAGGTTCATAATTCTGTCTTGCATTCAGGCTGATTTTTCTCCCCTTTTTCAACTTAGAAATTCATGATAAAGTTTTGCTTGTAAACTGTTATCTCCATAACTATTGAAGGGTTTGTGCCTTTTTTGGACAATTTTATGCATTCATAATAATAAAGCAGTGATTTACTTGAAAAAACATCTTAATAACAAGCCTTTGTTCCTTTTCTGTCAATTTTATGTATTCATAGGTAATTAGTATTATTATACACAATAAAACACCCTTGTGACATTACCTTTAGAATAGTCAAGCCAATACTGTATAATAAGACTCTCTCTCAAGGCCTATAACATGAATTTATAAAAAAAATTTAGCCCTTTTGTGAACTTAGAAAATTTAACATTATCAAGGCTCTTTTACCATCAAGCACTTAGAATAGTCGAGCGTGCTGTCCTACCGACAGCTCTTGTTTCATATAGAATTATGTATATTAGAAATGTGTGGACTTACAATTAATTACCAACTGTGTTTGATGTTTTTATTCTCGTTCTCTAATTGAAACTTTGCTTGGATTGAAAAAATGACCAACTATTTTTTAGCTCACCTGTCACAAAGTGACAGGGTGAGCTTTTGTGATCGCTTTTCGTCCGGCGTCCGTCCGTCCGTCGTCCGTCCGTAAACTTTTGCTTTAAATGACATCTCCTCATAAACCACTGAGCCAATTTCATCCAAACTTCACAGGAATGTTCCTTTGGTGGTCACCTTTAAAAATTGTTCAAAGAATTTAATTCCATGCAGAACTCTGGTTGCCATGGCAACCGAAAGAAAAATCTTTAAATATCTTCTTTTAAACAACCCTAAGAGCTAGAGCTTAGATATTTGGCATGAAACATCTTCTAGTGAGTGTCTACCAAGTTTGTTCAAATAAAAGCCCTGGGGTCAAAATTGGCCCCGCCCCAGGGGGTCATTGATTTTCCCTATATGCATATAGTAAAAACTTAAAAAATCTTCTTTGAAAGAACCCAAAGTGCTAGAGCTAAGATATTTGGCATGAAACATCTTCTAGTGAGTGTCTACCAAGTTTGTTCAAATAAAAGCCCTGGGGTCAAAATTGGCCCCGCCCCGGGGGTCATTGATTTTCCCTTTATGCATATAGTAAAAACTTAAAAATTTTTTTTTAAAGAACCGTAAGAGCTAGAGCTTAGATATTTGGCATGAAACATCTTCTAGTGAATGTCTACCAAGTTTGTTCAAATAAAAGCCCTGGGGTCAAAATTGGCCCCGCCCCGGGGGGCATTGATTTTCCCTATATGCATATAGTAAAAACTTAAAAAATTTTTTTTTAAAGAACCGTAAGAGCTAGAGCTTAGATATTTGGCATGAAACATCTTCTAGTGAATGTCTACCAAGTTTGTTCAAATAAAAGCCCTGGGGTCAAAATTGGCCCCGCCCCGGGGGTCATTGATTTTCCCTATATGCATATAGTAAAAACTTAAAAAATTTTTTTTAAAGAACCGTAAGAGCTAGAGCTTAGATATTTGGCATGAAACATCTTCTAGTGAATGTCTACCAAGTTTGTTCAAATAAAAGCCCTGGGGTCAAAATTGGCCCCGCCCCGGGGGTCATTGATTTTCCCTATATGCATATAGTAAAAACTTAAAAAATTTTTTTTAAAGAACCGTAAGAGCTAGAGCTTAGATATTTGGCATGAAATATCTTCTAGTGAATGTCTACCAAGTTTGTTCAAATAAAAGCCCTGGGGTCAAAATTGGCCGCGCCCCAGGGGGTCATTGATTTTGTCTATATGCATATAGTAAAAACTTAAAAAATCTTCTTTTAAAGAACCCAAAGAGCTAGAGCTTAGATATTAAGCATGAAACATCTTCTAGTGAGTGTCTACCAAGTTTGTTCAAATTAAAGCCCTGGGGTCAAAATTGGCCCCGCCCAGGGGGGTCATTGATTTTCCCTATATGCATATAGTAAAAACTTAAAAAATCTTCTTTTAAAGAACCATAAGAGCTAGAGCTTAGATATTTGGCATGAAACGTCTTCTAGTGAATGTCTACCAAGTTTGTTCAAATAAAAGCCCTGGGGTCAAAATTGACCACGCCCCAGGGGGTCATAGATTTTCCCTATATGCATATAGTAAAAACTTAAAAAATCTTCTTTTAAAGAACCCAAAGAGCTAGAGCAAAGATATTTAGCATGAAACATCTTCTAATGGGTGTCTACCAAGTTTGTTCAAATAAAAGGCCTGGGGTCAAAATTGGCCCCGCCCGGGGGGTCATTGATTTTCCTTATATGTGTATAGCAAAAAAACTTAAAAATCTTCTTTGAAAAAACCCAAATAGCTAGAGTTTAGATATTAAGCATGAAACATCTTCTTATGGGTGTCTACCAAGTCTGTTCAAAAAAACAAATAAAAGCCCTTGGGGTAAAAATTGGCCGGGGGGGGGGGGGGGGGGGGGGGCTATATACAGGTGAGCGACCTCAGGGCCATCATGGCCCTCTTGTCTTCATTTTGAAACTTGATTGTAATGTAGGGACACTTGTTGATTAAAGAGATGATTTAGGAAATACTAAACCTAACAATGAATATTTTGAGATATCTTGTTACACATGTTTGTTAAAATAACGTTTGTATACTTGTTTGAAAAAGTGTTTTATTATGTTTTTTCATTGTATTATAAAATATGTATGATCAAGTGTATGTATAGTGTGTGTAATATTTATTCATGAATATTTCTAGTAAGTTAAGTTTTGAGTGTTCTGATACACCAAAAAATGCCAAATTAAAGAATACCTCATTTTTCTATAAATTTAAAAATGGAAACTGACAAAAAAAAGTGTATGGGGTTCTTTGTCAAACAAATTTAAGAAAGGGTTTATTAAGATAAAATTGGTTTAAAAATATTGTAGAATTACAACAACTTAAACTTGAGTTTATTGTAGTATGTCTTATTAACTAAAGGGGGTATCAAATTTATCACGATGTTAACAGCAGACAAAGGTGATTAGCATGTAAATTTTAGAATTATTTGAATTATTAAAGTAAAAATTCTACCCAAAACATGAAAATAATTATGTTTGATATTAAAATTATACCTGGAATTAATTCCCCACAGGCTTACTGTGTGCCTATCATGATGTGTAAAAAAAGTGATGTAAGATTTTATGTATGTTTGTCTATATATGTTGGGTAAAATTGAAAAAACTTGAGAATCTTGTTGACTGCCTTTTCCATAAAAATATTTTTCATTTTTTTTTTCTAAATATAGGACCTTATACATGTATCAGTAATGTTTCAAAGGTCATTACATGTAGCTTACCATTAGATAGTTCAAGGTCAGTGTTACTATTATAAACACATTTGAGCCACGTCATGACAAAACCAACATAATGGGTTTGTGACCAGCATGGATCCAGACCAGCCTGCGCATCCGCTCAGTCTGATCAGGATCCATGCTGTTTGCTTACCAACTCTATTACAAGTAGAGAAACTGAAAGCGAACAGCATGGATCCTGATCAGACTGCGCAGGCTGGTCTGGATCCATGCTGGTCGCAAACCCATTATGTTGGTTTTGTCGTGACGTGGCTCATTTTTTAGCTCGACTATTCGATAAGAATAAGTAGAGCTATTGCAGTTACCCGAGCGTCGGCGTCGGCGTAACCACTTATGTTAAAGTTTTTGTAATAGTTCAAATATTTTCAAAGTCCATAGACACATGGCTTTGAAACTTTGCACACTTGTTCACCATCATGACCCCAACCTGTAGACAGGAGGAGGTAACTCTATCAAGCATTTTGACAGAATTATGCCCCTTTTTCGACTTAGAATTTACGTTAAAGTTTTTGTAATAGTTCAAATATTTTCAAAGTCCATTGACATATGGCTTTGAAAATTTGCACACTTGTTCACCATCATGACCCCAACCTGTAGACAAGAGGAGGTAACTCTATCAAGCATTTTGACAGAATTATGCCCCTTTTTCGACTTAGAATTTACGTTAAAGTTTTTGTAATAGTTCAAATATTTTCAAAGTCCATTGACATATGGCTTTGAAACTTTGCACACTTGTTCAACATCATGACCCCAACCTGTAAACAGGAGGAGGTAACTCTATCAAGCATTTTGACAGAATTATGCCCCTTTTTGGACTTAGAATTTACGTTAAAGTTTTTGTAATAGTTCAATTATTTTCAAAGTCCATTGACATATGGCTTTGAAACTTTGCACACTTGTTCACCATCATGACCCCAACCTGTAAACAGGAGGAGGTAACTGTATCAAGCATTTTTTTTACTATCAAGCACTAAGAATAGTCGAGCGTTGCTGTCCTACCGACAGCTCTTGTTAATGATGTTAATTGTTTTTCAAATTACGTAGTGGTGGTGAATGTTTAAGTTAAAGAGAGTTTCATGGAAGGAAACAAGATTTTGAATAAGGGAAATACACTAGAAGAAGGGAAAACACAATTTTTAGGGTGGGGAAACAATTTTCTTTGAGATGAACACAGTTTCAAAGAGGAAAGCTTGATTTTAGGGAGGGAAATGTAGTTTTAAGAAGGGAAACATGGTTTTAGGGAGGGAAACATGGTTTTAAGGAGGGAAACATAGTTTCAAGAAGGGAAACAATGTATTAGGGGAGGGAAACAAAGTTCTAAGGCAGGAAACATGGTTTTAGTGAGTGTAAACAAGTTTTTAGTGAGGGAAACACATTTTTAGTGAGGTGAACGAGATTCATTGAGGGAAACACAGTTTTAGTGAGTGAAACATAGTTTTAAGGAGTGGAACATAATTTAAAGGAGGGAAGCACAATCAGTTTCTTGGAGGTTAACATATTTAATAAAAGGAAGCATAGTTAAAAGGATGGGAGATAGGTTCAGGGAGGGAAAGCACAGTTTCATAGAAGGAAACATCGTTTTATAGTACCATTTCTGTAGAATGATTGTAAATAGAATTGAATGAAATGTTTGAGATTAAATAACATTTTGAACGTAATTTTTGCTAAACAATTTGTATTTTTTGTTAACCAGAGAAAAAAAATATTTGAAAGAGGTAAACTGTTTTAATGTGGTTTGTTTAATATGAATTTTATATGATGACATGAATTATTAAGTAAATTTCTCATTATTTGGTGCTTTTGTTAGTTGAACACTGGTTGGTGGGATAACAAAACCCATAGATTCAAAAATCCAACACTAATTGATTCATTTAATGGTTTTAATATTTATTCCAATATTCAGTTGAATGGTTAACCAATGAGGGCTGGACAGACACTGATATTATATATTAAACTTCCATAAAATGAGCAAATGTACCCCTAAAAATTGATGCAATGTTGTGTAAAATATAACTTAAGTTTGTTAAAGAGGGTCAGAATTGTAAATAAACATAAAAATGATCAATATATTCAAAATAAACTTTGATTTATTGTAGAGGTTATCTCGCCAACCAGTATAGGGTATGAGATTAAGTTTAAACTAGAGTATATATCATACTGAAGATATTGATCTTTAGATTAACTGATGACTCATTTTCATATAAAATAGTCTAATTTAGACATATTTGTTATTCTGAATGTATAATTAATGTTATTTTTAATTCTGTGTATATGCATGTAGTTGTAGTTATAGGACTTCAGAACTATATATTGGCGTTATAAGGGACTGCTGAACATTGAATTAGCTTTATAGGACTTCAAAACATTGAATTAGCGTAAGAATTCTGAACATTGAATAAGTGTTACAGGACTTCTGAAGATTGAATAGGCTTTATAGGACTTCTGAACACTGAATAAGAATTTTGAATATTGAATTAGCTTTATAAGAATTCTGAACATTGAGTTAGCATTATAAAAATTCTGAACATTGAATTAGCGTTTTAGGACTTCTGAACATTGAATTGGCATTATAAGAATTCTGAAAACATTGAACTAGCATTATAGGACTTTTGAACATTGAATTAGCGTTAAAGAACTTCTGAACATTGAATTTGTGATTTAGGACTTTTGACCATTGAATTGGCATTTATTAAATCTGTAGAGGGTATAAGTACAACACGTTAAGATTTGTAGGTAGTTTTAGGCATAAAAAAGGATTATGATTATTTTAATGGATTTTTACAGTTACAAATGATCTTGATTCAATTCATGTATTAAGGTAAACAATATTAATCAACTTTTGGCATCTGAATGTTGGAGATTTTTATATCTATATTTAATCATGATGAATTTTCAGCACCATATGTACCTGTTAATTAAATTGTTTTACATTTTATTCAGTTCTTACAAGTTTTAAAAGTTATGTTAAAACTTGTTTTAATCATGTGTGTTTTATCACATTTCTCAATAAATTCTTTTTAAGATTTCACGGTTTTAATTTTTGTATATTAACTTTTATTAACTTTTTATATGCCTAACTTTTTATAGAGCTGTAAAAAAAGTTGAGCGTATAATATTATGCAATTGTCTTTCATCCGTTTGCAATTTTGTGTCCGCTCTGTCTCTTTTGACCCGATGGAAAGAAATTAAAACTACTAGGCAGAAATGTTATAACCATGATGAATCAATGTGCAAATCAATGGAGACTAACATATATTGGAAAACATATCCTGGTCTTGTATGAAACTACAATGCCCAGAGCATACTAGTTGATGAAATGGCATGAAGCATTGTTTAATGGACTTCTACTAAAGTTAAATCAATCATTACCCTAGAGTAAAAAATGGCCCAACCCTGCTCTCTACCACCCTAAGAGTGGGTGGGTGTGGACCTTGGAACAAAAATCCCTCCACCATTCTTTGGGTGAGTGGGGGTGTTTAACATGAATCGGTCTGATCTTCTAATGAAAGATTCTTTTTAATTACGTAAAAAAAATCATTGTAGCATATCATGCCCTGCCTTGGTACTACTGTTCTATTTGCTTTGGAATTGTTACACCAACTTGCATACAGGAGTGAAATCTGTTTTTTCCTAGGGCCACCTGTGGCAGAGTGATAAAAGTAATTAACTTGGGAGACCGCCTCCGTGGTCGAGGGGTTAGAGTCGATGACTTCTAAGCTAGTTACCTCTGGCGTGGGTTCGATCCCCAGGAGATGCTTTGGTAGTTTAGCGTGGAGGAAGGTAGTCTAGTACTGGTGGAACTCTCCAGGAACGATGATTAAGAAACTACCCTCCTATATGACTGAAATACTGTTGGAAAAAGGCGTAAAATGAAACAAACGAACAAAATTGACTTGGAATTATTTGCCCCTTGCAGTTGTTGGGAATTACTTGTCCACTAGGAATTTTAAATTCTGTCATGGTGATTGCTCTACTGGGATTCCCACTTGTGCCTGAAACAACACATAGGCGCACCCGATGTCTTCCTACACCACTAAAACTGAAAAGCCTCTATAATATCGGCTATTTATACTTTGCGAAACAGAACGGAACAAACATTGAGGCACCACACGGGGCACAGCATTTTTTTACCAATATGTAAATATATTAAATAATAATAATGAAATATTGAAATTGCCTAGCGAACAGTCGATCAAGGGCTTTTTCGAACTGAACCATCTAAAAACCCACTTCTAAATGGATATTATTAATGTAAAATCTTCGGGACTGCAAACAGTTGTTCCATTTCGTTCCGCAAAGTATAAATATCCCATAGAATAATGATATTCTACGGAACGGAACGAACAAGATTTATTTTTTCTTGTCAATGGAATTTTTCATCCTGGTATATTACAGGTACACGAATTTATTACATGCAACCTTTAGCTGTTTTAAAAAACTATGTTCTTGACTTAGTCAATATAGGAAATCCTATCGCCATAAAATTTATATATTTAAATGTTTTGCACTTGTTGCAGTAATTTAATATTGATTATTCATATAAACTGACGAATGAAAAAAAATGAGTAGACAATCTAAATATTGTTGGCGATATCAGGACCTCTTTAACCCATTACTTCATATACACGCCTTTTAACGCCTTTTTCACCCCCCCCCCCATTTTGTTGTCTCAAATGGTGAAAAAATGCCTTATTTAGGCCCCCAACACTTGTTTTTGTTTGAGAAATGTTGTTAAAAAAAGTGACCACTTTTTCGGCGCGGCCCCCCAACCAAAAGATACATCAGGGGGTTGCCAGAAGGGGGATGTGCCCCCTTCTGTTTGGGGGGTTTGAAGGGGGGCGGAGTCCCCCTCATCGCCAGGAAAATTTTGGACTTGTGAGAGGCTATAAATGACCTCAAATTGATCATAAGGCAACGTGTAACCAACGCTGAAAAGCATTTGACTCTAACTCAATCCATTGAGAAGTTGCAGCACTTTGAAATCAATTATGATGGAAAAAATCAACGCAAAATAGTGATTTTTGGCTATTTTGAGATGTCCCCTCGTTGCCATGGTAACAGAAAATTTAAGCCTGAGCATGTTGTTGCAAGGGCAATGGTCCAGTCAACATTTGTGCCAAGTTTGATTAGTGTTGAAGCAGTTTTTATAGTATTATAGCAATTTGAACTTGTAACGGGAGACTTTTCAATGAAAACAGCCATTTTTCACAAAATGCTCATGAAGTAATGGGTTAATATGTATCGAATGGCCGTCATATCCAGTACACTCATTTTGTATTATATAAAAATCTAAAAAATATTAATAATCATCGTAAACAAATTAAATTTGAAAACATGCTTGCCATATATAAATTGATATTACATGCACTAATAAAGGTTCTTGTTATACATAATCATATACATGTATGCTGGAGTGGTTGTCATTCATTAAAGCTAAATGTGAGGTCATAATTATACTTTGTATATTTAGTGGCTGATGATTCCGAAGAGAATGAAGGTATGGATTCAACAAGCACTTCTAGCGGCAGTTCAGCATTTTCTGAATCAGATTCCAGTGTGCACATGATTGAATCAAGTGTTGAAAATTCAAACTGCAAAGGTATGGCCCTTAACCTTGCTATACAGAAACCTAACCATTGTTTGTAGACCAGTGTATATATAATCAACTTTCTGTATAATCAGGGTCTACATACTTAAAGGACGTTTGTTTTGATGATCTCTTGGCCTAGGCCAATTTTTAATCAAGGTCAACTGTATTTAAAAATCAGGTCACCAACTTGAATCAAAGAAAAATCTTGCTTATACTCTGAAGGGCCATTTTGAATCCACTCTCAATGAAAGTTGGTCTTAATCTTTATATATATATTTTTGGATCAAGTTTGATTCTGGGTCATATTGGGTAAAACACTAGGTCACCAGGTGAAACATAAGAAAAACTTTGTTAGTCCCCTACCGGTTTAACCGGAGGGGACTTTAGGTTAATTGCCTCTCGTCTGTCCGCAAAAACTGGATCCCGTGATAACTCAAAAAGTACTGAAAATAATTTTTATGAAACTTGAAATATGGATAGATGGCAGTATAGAGATTATGCACCTCTCTAAAATTTGTTCGCATATTTTTGTTTGGCCCCTAGGGGCTGCCAGAGCTATAAAAACAAATTAAACAGTTTCTTTTTGTGAAGTGTAGTTACATGACCTACACCAGGACTTCTTCATCTACTTACATGTTATTAAAGCTATAGATTCAGATGAGCTGTATAGGGCCATCATAGCCGTTTTGTTTTTTTCTTAACATATCTTAAGGTGTCTACAGATGATAGGTTAATTCTTGTTGTTATCTTAAAGATGTACAATTTCAAAGTTGTACATTTCTCACATATAGACAGTATTCCATTCCCGATAAATCACTGAGCTTACTTCCAAATAATTCCCTCAAAAATGAGTCAAATTCAGGATTTAGATGGAACAGTTGTAATTGCATGACATGTGAAATTGTGCTTATGACTGCAAGTAGTCTAGCCACTAGACCGCTGATGTTCTCAATGTTTTATGTGATAGTGGCAAACGCAAGTCTATTTTGTTTTAAGAGATTTTCACAGAGAACTCAGATTATAATAATGCCATATGGCATTTGACATAGGACACAGTATCTGCTCCATCAGCTGCCAGTTGTTACAGTGACCTGCTGTTACTACTTACAGTTGCTGCAGTTGCCAGCGGTAATTACTTGCAAGAGTGACAGCTACTAACTGTAATGATTGAAAGTTGTAAAAGTAACATGCTGCTACTCATACGGCTAATGTAGCTAGTTTTCCCCCGCCTTTTCAAAGAAAAAAGGGGGATATAGAAATAGGCTCTGTCCGTCTGTCCATCCGTCTGTCCGTCCGCACAAACATTTTAGGTATATGAGCTAACTAACGGTACACTGGGACAAAAGAGAACAAAGGACTTCATTCCGTAAATAATAGTTAGCTCATAAGGAAACAATAGTTAGCCCACAAGGAAACAAAAGAAAAGAACAATAGAAATAGCTCATTGGTATGTCCGTCCGTCTGTCCATCACACTTTCGTGTCCGGTCCATAACTTTGTCATTTATCAAAGGAATTTGAAATAACTTGGCACAAATGTTTGTTATAATAAGACGATGTGTCATGTGCAACAATCAGACCCCTACCTCCAAGGTCAAGGTCGCACTTGCTCATTCAAGGTCAACATTGTCTATTTGAGGGTATATGTCATGTCCGGTCCATAACTTTCTTATCTTTTAAGGGATTTTGTAAATACTTGCCATAATTGCTCACAATAATGAGAAAATGTGTCATGCGCAACAACTGGTCACCTACCTCCAAGGTCACACTTGGAAGTTAAAGATCAACATAGTCTGTTACAGGGTATATTTCGTGTCCGGTCCATAACTTTGTCATTTATCAAAGGAATTTAAAATAACTTGGCACAAATGTTTGTTATAATAAGACAATGTGTCATGCGCAACAATCAGACCCCTACCTCCAAGGTCAAGGTCTTACTTGCTCATATAAGGTCAACATTGTCTATTTGAGGGTATATGTCGTGTCCAGTCTGTAACTTTCTTATCTTTGAAGGGATTTTGTAAATACTTGCCACAATTGTTAACAATAATGAGATGATGTGTCATGTATAACAGTGGGTCACCTACCTCCAAGGTCAAGATCACACTTGGAGGTCAAAGATTGATATAGTCTGTTATAGGGTATATTTTGTGTTCGGTCCATAACTTTTTCATATATCAAAGGATCTTGAAAATACTTGGCAAAAATAGTCACTATAATAAGACGATGTGTCATGTGCAACACCTACATCCCTACATCCAAGGTCAAGGTCACATTTCAAGGTCAAAAATTAACATTGTCTGTTAAAGGGTATGTATTGTGTCCGATCTAGAACTTCCTCATAGTTCAAGGGATTTTGAAATAACTTGGCACAAATATGACATAATAAGAAGATATGACAAGTACAACACCTGCACCCCTACCTCCAAGGTCAAGGTCAAACTTAGAGGTCAAAAGTTAACAGAGTCTGTTATATGGTATACTTTGTGTCCTGTCCATAACTTCTTCATAGATCAAGGGATTTTGAAAATACTTGGAATAAATAGTCACAATAATAAGACGATATGTCAGGTCCAAATCATAGGTCCATACCTCCAAGGTCACACTGAGAGGTCAAAGATTAACATAGTCTGTTATAGGGTATATTTTGTGTCCCATCTATAACTTCTTCATAGTTCAAGGGATTTTGAAAATAGTTACAATAATAAGACGATATGTCATGCACAACTCCTGGACCCCTACCTCCAAGGTCAAGGTCACACTAAGAGGTCAAAGCTTAACATTCATTTTTATTTCTTTAATAAATTTATTGTTGCATTTGCAGATCTAGCATTGATCATAATTTTGGACTGAAAATCCTTAGATCCATACCTCAATCTTTTGAAATAGCACAATTTTATGCTTCATATAAAACTTCCCCGAGGCGGGGGATGTTGGTAACTCTGTTACAAATTTTTGTCTTCTTAACACCTGTGCAATTTCATGCTATTTTGATACCCTCGGTTTGCATGCATGCAATGGATAATAGTTAACAACAGTTTCTAAATGAAATAACATCAACATTACCTTTATAAACTGGTCACAAATAAATTAGCAACCTTTATAGAAAAACATTAGATATAATTTTTCCTGTTTAGATAATTGCATGTTTTACATTCCAGAAGACTTTCTCCAGAACTGCCCAAAGTATGACCAGAAAGAAAGGGGATTAACTGTTAGTGAAATTGTAGAAATAATCGCATTTAAAGACCTTTCTGCTTCACAACTTTGTAAACATGTACCTGATCCATCATCAGATTCTTTGTGTGTTGTTGATCTAAATTCAGTGAGTGAGAAAGATCTTTCGTGTGATGATAGTGGCAGTTACAACAGTCATTCGAGTCCAACTGTTGTTGTCAAAGTATCATCTCAAAATAAAAAAGTGACAAACATTAAAACATTGTCAAGGCGAAGACTAAATATAGAGGACCCAATTCTAAAAGATGAAAATGTATACACTGTAAAACGGTTGTACAGTGAACGAAAAGGAAGACTTGGGCTAGACAAATACACTAGAATTATCAGTAAGGTGTATTCTTGTCATGGTATAGAGAAATATTCTATTATTCAGTATTTGGGAGCATGTATGCATTCTGGTCAAGCGCACAAGAACTCGAAAGACAAGAATAAGCTATATGTAAGAACGAAGCCATCTGTTATCGAAAGGGAAAAAAGCCTTTTACATAACCAACCACCAAAGAAGGTCATTGATTTGATAGATGAAGAAAATGGAGGGCTTTTGAGTGTACATTCATCTAGCGATGGACCTCGTGATAGACAACAGCTTTACAACATCAAACATAAACAAAGTAACAAAAACAGATCAAGAAATACCGGACCTGTAACAACACCTGATTTTACTCAATTAATTGCAGAAATGGACAATGGAAAATTTATCAAGAATATTGACTTTTCATTTAGATCTAAACAAGGAAGAATTCATCCAAACACATTTGCCATGACTGAAAATTGTGTAACCTGGATTAAAATGTTTTGCAGCCCATTCAGTTCTGTAAAATCTCAGCTTGGTATAGACATGACATATAAAGTTGGCCCTTTTTACACCACCTGTTTAAGTTTTCCTCACCCACATTTTGTTCATAAAGATAACAATCAATGTCACCCAACCATATTTGCAGGAATGATGACAAGCACTGGTCGACAAGAACATGACTACAGATACTTGGCACATCAACTTAAATTATGTGGAATAACAAATCTGATTTATGGAACTGATGGGGAAATAGCACTTGAAATGGGGTTTGAAAGAATATTCCCAATAGAAAGTAAAGATCAGAATCAGAAAAATATAAAGCTGAGATGTTTTAACCATATGAAGGATGATATACTGAAGAATTTAAAAAAATACAATATCACGAAGGAAGCAACCAATGAAATAATAAAAGATATACTGGGTTTTGAAATAAACGAAGTTAGAGTAGCAGGTCTGGTAGACGAAGATCAGGAATGCTTTGACAATAGGTATAATAATGTATCTTCAACATGGCCACCACAGTTTAAGGATTATATTGAGTCTGACAAATTGAAAGTTCGTTCTTTAAAAAGCACCTTCTTGAAGAGTATGGGTAAAGAGGTGAGAACAGATGCTGGGCTGGGAAATCCTCCAAATAAATTCGATAACCAGAGGGCAGAATCAATAAATAACGTGCTTAAAGAAGCAACTGGAGGTCAATATGTAGCGCAGTCTGCAGTGCATGACATCATTTACACACATGTAGTTCAAAGTCAACAAAATGAACTTATCAAGGCTATATATGGTTGTGGGGAATACAGGCTGTCTAAAGATTATGAACACTTTGAAATTAGTCCACAAAAATGGAAATCCATGACCAACTTCCAAAGAATAAATTACACAAACAAGGTTTTGCAATGTAAAATACCAGAAGAGAACAAGCAAAAGGTTATCACCCGCAAGTTATCTATACAACCTCAGGACTGTACCGAAAACCTATATTCTCTGCCTCCTACAATTGTCGAGCAGCTTTGGAAAAATGCAGAAATGGTGTTGTCAAACGACTATGTAAGGGAATTAGAGAATGGAAGCTTTTGTATTGCAGAGGATGACAATGCTTATATCATCAAACAAAACAAGAATACATTTGTTTGCAACTGTGCAGATTTCCAAAAATTAAGTCTTTGTCCACATGCTTTGGTTATTGCAGATGAAAAAAGCTGTCTGGTTTCTTTTATTTCTAGCTTCAAGTATAATCCATCAGCCGTTATAAACAAACACAATGTGCATGGTGCAGGTGAACGCAAGACCAAAAAGCCAAGAAAAGGTGGTCAGAATGTAAAAAAAACCTATAGAAAGGTTAATAAAGGCTGCTAAACCGGATGTGGATTATTATGCAATAAACCTACAAGAAAGAAGACCCTTCCAATTTTCTGAAGTATGGCACAATGATTTCCCGTTCTATTTCATTTATGTAAACAGTGAATCACTTCGCACAAGAAAAGTATTGAAATGTGTATCATGTGACAACATCATTGGTAGGGTCAATGCAGTACCACCTTATGATATAGTACTATCACACCTGGAGAGATACATGTATCCTCATCGAAAAGACGACGGGAAGGTTGAGATGAGACCAACAGTTTCGAAAACCGCCTTAAAGTTATATTGTGTGAAGAGGTCTTGTGTCTTAAGGAGGCATCCATACTTCTGGTGTGGTATGCTAAACACAGAAAATATCACTCCTTCAGACTTGCACAAGAAGCTGTTAAGAGAGGAGTTTGGGTTTCTGTTTAATAGACAGGCCTAGCTGTTGCTTAATTGTTTATTAATCACCGTTCCAGTATCTGAGATACATTTATTTATGAAGTCTTATCTGAATCCTTATTGTTATATCAAATGATTGTTCAATGAACAGTTTTCTCCTAGATGTGTTTCTAGTCTTACTAGGACCAGAAAGGGCAACAGCAGCCTCAACATTGTGATCATCATAAATTGACTGATTAATTATGAATTGACATGTAATTTTATGGATTTTATATGTTTTATTTTAATGTAAAGTATATGCTAGAATAGTTGCTTGTTGCCTGAATTTTAACAGTTTTTAGAATATCAGACTGGTCCAAGTTTTTCTTTATAGATATACGAGGGTTGAACGCAATACTGTAGTAACTCACATTTTGACCGAAATTGACTTTTTGTCATTTTTCATTGTATTTCATGGTAATACTGTACATAAGCTGTAAAAATGTAAAGCTCACATTCTATTTTTTTTTGTTATTTTTTCAAAATTGCAATATAGTAGTAACTCACTAAGATAAAATGATTTACCGCAATACAGTAGTATGTCTACATACTACAGTATTGTGGGAAATTTATTTCCTCTATCAGTGTCTTTTTCACTGCAACACTGTAGTAAGTTTCTTAACTTTATTATTACAGACAAATTATTGTTTTATTTTCCTTGCTGTAGGTACTATAATGCAATAGTAGATATTTTTTAATTAAGGGGTCAGCTTTTTCAACTTCTGAGTGAAGGTATTAATTAACCCCAAAACAAGAATTGCTTTTGCCTTCTGTGACAATCAGAATTGACTTTTCTTCAAACTTTTGGAGTAAACAAGATATTTTTTTTTCAAAATATCATTCAGTAATACTTTAATGTTATACAAAATTAACAATTGTTACAAAGAGATACATGAAAAAGCAGAAATTAAGAGTATTTGCCAGTGTACGCACAAAATAGTGAAATGCAAGCATTTTTGATTAGATTTTAAATTTTTGTGAAGTGCAAATACGTATATAATTATGCTGTCAGAATTTGTCTAATATCTCCGCAGAAAAAAAGAAACTTGAGGCAATTATGTATAAATGATATAATTGATACTTAAAAGCTTTATTTCTTTTTCAGTGCTATGAAATATATTTAGGCTTAGTAAATGGATGCTTGCATTCTTTTAGGATAAATTGTGTGTTGGGTACACCCCTGAGTCAGAAAGTAAATAGACACAAATGTTATAGGTAAATCAGGATGAACAAGTGGGTTGGGCAGGGGATTAAGAGTTTTAAGAGAAAGTCATTTCAGTCATTAACCAGTTTTATATTTTTCATATTTTGTACTTCAAATGAAAATTTTCCTTAATGATTTAATTGTTTGTTGTTGTTGTTTTTTTGTGTTTTTTTTTGTTGTTGTTGACATCTTGGAGTAATGCATAATAATTATATAAGATAATAGTTACAGTTCAGAATTTCTTAGAACATTTTCAAAAAAAATAATACTGAACTACATTTAAATATTGAACATTGTTAAAGAAGAGTGTGGGTCTGAAAGTGTTACATGTATGTGGTGAAATGTTTTCATGTTATATCTAGTACTGATAATTTCAGAATATATATGATTAAAAATAAAAGTTTTTAATTAAAGGATAATTGACAGACTTCTCTAAGAGTAAATATTTGTTTAGTAAATAATTCAGAAACAAATAAAAACATGTAATAATATATTTAACTCATTTACATATAACATGCAATATAACATGGGCCCATACTGTATTCAAGCTATGCTACCACCACCTGTGGTATTCCATGGAGATTTTCGTTTAATAATGCTTAGTGTTAACACAATATCGTACTTGAAATGGACTGACGATCTTTGGACGGTGAGTAGTGTCAGTATCAGCATTAACAACCGTAGCAGATAAATTGTATCAATTTTAAAAATTGCGACTTGTTATTCGCGTGAATCATGGTGGAAAACTGAACAAGACAAGCTTTTAATATTTACAAAACAAAACTGACACCATTTAATTTGTTAAAACCATGAAAACGCCTATTTCCAAACACGACATATTCAGTGGAGTTATACATAACATAAAAAATTGCAACATTACTTACTATTCAAACAGTCCTGATCTACCCCATTACATAGGGCTGTTATACCAAGATTGCAGAATACTGCATTTAGAAGTTCACCACCCCACCCCACATGGTTAAGGTTAAAATGATATTACGTTGATACATTTACAGCTTCCACATTTCTGCATACTTTGCGGAACGAAATGGAATCACAATTTATAGAGTTGAAGACGTGGTTTGTACACAACGCTGACTTTAATAGTGATATTTCAGCTTTATTAGTGCATGCACAATCAAATTATGTATGGCAAACATGTTTTAAATTTAATTTGTTTACGATATTATATAAGTTTCCAACTCGCCCGCTTAAATCAATAGGAAGAAGCGTCGGTGTCGGTAGTTCGATCCTTGGGCGGGCAATGTTCTCCGTGCCGATTTGATAAGACATTTAGTCATGTTCTCAAATCTAATTTGTGTAAGATGAGACAGTTTCCACATTTCTGTATTTGATTTATATGTTGTGATTTCTAAAAGTGACGAGTCTTCATTAGCAGGATATGTAGCCTGCGATTTTGTTTATGCATCATGAATGATTATTTATATGTGAAGTTTATACAAGCATTATAAAGGAGGAAATGGATATTTAATAACAAATCTTGTTCCGTTCCGTTCCGCTAAATATCATTATCATAGGGGATATTTATACTTTGCGGAACGAAACGGAATCACAATTTATAGAATTGAAGACATGGTTTGTACACAACGCTGACTGTAATAGTGATATTTCAGCTTTATTAGTGCATGTAATTTCAAAAAATATATGGCAAACATGGTCTCAAATTTAATTTGTGTAAGATTAGATAGTTTCCACATTTCTGTATATGATTAATATGTTGTCATTTCTAAAAACAAAGTGACAAGTCTTCATTAGCAGGATAGGTAGTCTGCTATTTAATTTATGCATCATAACTGATTATATATAAGTGAAGTTTATACAAGCATTATAAAGGAGGAAATGAGTCATGAATAACAAATCTTGTTCCGTTCCGTTCCGCTAAATATCATTATCCTAGGGGATATTTATACTTTGCGGAACGAAACGGAATCACAATTTATAGAGTTGAAGACATGGTTTGTACACAATGCTGACTGTGATAGTGATACACGTATTTCAGCTTTATTAGTGCATGCACATTCAAATTATATGTTTTTAAATTGAATTTGTTTACGATAATTATAGAAGTTTCCAACCCACCCGCTTAGATCAATAAGTAGGAGCGTCGGTGTCTAAGTTCGATCCTTGGGCGGGCAATGTTCTCCGTGCCGATTTGATAAGACATTTAGTCTGACATCATTTGTCCTCTACCTCTGATTCATGTAGGGAAGTTGGCAGCTTCAAATCTTGTTCCGTTCCGTTCCGCTAAATATCATTATCATAGGGGATATTTATACTTTGCGGAACGAAACGGAATCATAATAAATAGAGTTGAAGACATGGTTTGTACACAATGCTGACTGTAATAGTAATATTTCAGCTTTATTAGTGCATGTAATATCAATTTATATATGGCAAGCATGTTTTCAAATTTAATTTGTTTACGATGATTATTAATATTTTTTAGATTTTTATGTAATACAAAATGAGTGTACTGGATATGACGGTCATTCGATACATATTAAAGAGGTCCTGATATCGCCAAAAAATATTTAGATTGTCTACTCATTTTTTTTTCATTCGTCAGTTTATATGAATAATAAATATTAAATTACTGCAACAAGTACAAAACATGTAAATATATAAATTTTATGGCGATAGGATTTCCTATATTGACTAAGTCAAGAACATGGTTTTTTTAAAACAGCTATAGGTTGCATGTTATAAATTCGTGTACCTGCAATATACCAGGATGAAATATTCCATTGACAAGAAAAAATAAATCTTGTTCCGTTCCGTTCCGTAGAATATCATTATTCTATGGGATATTTATACTTTGCGGAACGAAACGGAACAACTGTTTGCAGTCCCGAAGATTTTATATTAATAATATCCATTTAGAAGTGGGTTTTCAGATGGTTCAGTTCGAAAAAGCCCTTGATCGACTGTTCGCTAGGCAATTTCAATATTTCATTATTATTATTTAATATATTTACATATTAGTAAAAAAATGATGTGCCCCGTGTGGTGCCTCAATGTTTGTTCCGTTCCGTTTCGTTCCGTTCCGCAAAGTATAAATAGCCGGAAGGAATGTATTTTTCAGACTGTAAAAACGAAACAAAAAAATTTAGAGACGAAATTTTGTGATTGGAATTTGAAGGAATAGAAGTAAGTTTCTCTCTTTATTACTTTTGACATTTAAGTTATTTATCTATTTCAGCTTTGCTATTTTTTTAACAGCCTGATATTGTCAGAATTGTCAGTAAAAATAAAATTGTGGTACCACATGGGGAAAATCTTAAAAAAGTAGTTTCGTCATTGAATAAAGTGGAATTATATTTTGATAATTTTCACTGTGAAATTATCAAATATAATTTTCACGGATAAATCAGTAATCCACTGAAAAGCATAAAATAAATCCATATATTAACTGAAAATTCAGTATGCCAAATCATGTCAACAACTACAAAAAGTATCACTTGAAATTTAACATCTTTATGATCATTATTGAAAGACTTTTAACACGATCGATAATTATGGCATAAATTTTGGCTGAATAATATTAAAATCTTAAAAACAACCTCATGCAAGATTGACTGCTCAGCTACTAAAGGTATAGTTTGACAGTCACACACCACGGTGCATGTCCTTTAGGCTAAGGACATGAGTTAAGGACTTCAAATGAAACATCCTTTTTGTGTGCCTTGAAAATGTCGACATACAGGGGTTACTTGCGTCGGCGGAATCGATGGCGTCCCCTTAGGTTTGTCTCGGTCACTATAGGTCATATATACTCCAAACTTAGAATGCATGTTTCTTTTTAATGACCCGAAGTCAGGTTCTTGAGAATGGTTACTCTACACTTCTCTTTTTTGTGATTGCCTTTTTGTAATGTTAATATTTTATTTTTGTTCCGGCCTAAACTTGGTTCAGCTATGGAGTTGAAACTTCAGGGCAGGGGCATCTGTGGCGTGACCACACATTTCTAGTTTTCACCAGAGATAATTTCTTTTTATGTATATGAATTTGTGCAACTAAAGTTATTCCCTTAACCACCTTTCCAAGTTGTCTTCTGTCAAGTACATTGGTGAGGGTGTGAATCGCATTCAGCTATAGTTCTAGTTTTAAATGTAAGGGAGACTTCAGTATTTTTATGCTTCCCAAAAGGATGGCATATAGTTACTGACATGTCTGTCTGTCCGTCACACTTGTATGGACCAATACATGAAAATTATTAATAAATTGGATTGAAACTTCATACAATGATATTGATGATAGCAACTACTGTGTCCAAGAACAATAACTTTAACTGGCTTAACTTTTGTATTATTACTTTTCATCATCTTTTTAATTTCTACTTGAACTTATTCATAGCACAGGAACTGAGCTGCAAAGTGTATTTTTATCATACATTAGAGAGATATTATACTTTAACGCTCAGTTTGCTCAAATCCTTCAAAAATCAAGATGTCTGCAGATATGTTATTTACATGTACTTGTTACAAATACGAGTAATGTTTAGGAAAGTCTAAAATTAAAGGTATATCATGTCACTGGTCCCTCTGAAAGGGAAAAGCTCTGTGACTGTTATATATAGGGATAAGATTTAGGGCAATTTGCATTCATTATTATCCCCCGCCGAAAGGCGGCGGGGGGATATAGAAATAGTCTCCGTCCGTCCGACATTTTTGTCCAGAGCATATCTCTAAAAGTATTTGAGTAATCAACTTGAAACTTCATAGGTGGATAGACCTCATTGAGGAGGAGTGCATTGCACAAGAACGATAACTCTACCCTGCATAATTTTTGAGTTATTGCCCTTTGTTATTGTTTTTTGTTATGTATAAAAGTCTTGGACCTTTTGCAAGCTTTAATGGTGGATGAAGAACGCACATGCTTGTCCATGCATTATTTCAATAGAAACATAAGAGTTTGAAGCTTGCAGGACAGATTCTGGGGAAAGTACCTGAAGTTCCTGACAGGATTCGAACCTGCAGAAGTGAGGGGCAAATAATTTGAAGTCAGTGACCTTAACCACCTTGCTATGGACATGCACAGCGCCTGAAACCAAACTGCACAAATTTAAGATGTTATGTATATAGTACTTCATAAGTGGATAGTTATACATCAGAAAAATTGAATTTAATACTTTTTTTGTGATATCATTAATTAAGCATGTACATGTTAAGAATATGCCGTTATTATTATTGTTCTATTCAGTTCGTTAATACCTTTGTAATATATATAATTGTTTGAAATATACATTGTTAGTTTGTTAAAGGACCAGATCACACATTTCTTTGATATATTTTGAAATCTTATTTTGTAATATGAATAGCCTTTTGTGTTGTTAACACATATATTGTTTCATTATATGCTTTTCCTCTGTTACAGGTTAGAAAATTTGATGACCAGATTGAAAGGGATGCATTCCAATATCAATTATAAAGCAGTTTCTTAGAGGACCATCCAACATTTGTATATGAGAAATTTATAAACGTTTTGGATCATTAATAAAGTATATCATTTGGAAAATAAAAACTTATGTGATTGGACATCTCTTGAATTAAATTTTTGATGTTTTATATGAAGTTTTACAGAAATAGAAATGAAAGTTAGTTATCTTGTGGTTTGTATTGTATTGTATTGATATACATTGTTGAAAAATTAAATGATGAAAAGTTTTCATGTGTTCAATGTTTTAGCTAAATGGTACATAAATGAGCCGCGTCACGACAAAAGCAACATAATGTGTTTGCGACCAGCATGGATCCAGACCAGCATCCTGCAGTCTGATCAGGATCCATGCTGTTCGCTATCAGTTTGTTTACTTGCTAAACGGTCTTTAAGTGAACAACATGGATCCTGATCAGACTGCGCGGATGCGCAGGCTGGACGGATCCATGCTGGTGGCAAACGCACTATGTTGGTTTTGTCCTGACGCGGCTCAAATACCTTAATAGTGAGTGGTAATGATTCAGAATTTTACATGTACACTGAGAAAATGAGATGTTGGCCAGTTACATGCCCCTGACTCTGATCATTGAATAAGTATCCTGATAAATTATGACCCAGTTAAATGAAACCACACCTCTCACATCTCAGGGGAAGGATGATAAAAAGTGGGAGATGCCAGCCCAGTTTTCTCTTGCCTGGCTAAGTACATGAAGTACATGTATGATTTTTTAGCATTTATGTCCAATTCACAGTTCTGGGACTTTATCTTCTGGCTGTCTCCTCAAGGTACTGTCTTTTCCTGAAGTTTAATAATCCAAAAGTCAAAGTTCCCAATATTCACCAGGGTTGAAGAGGCCATAAATATAATTGACTAATGAATTAAAACAATTGTGCTTTGTTACTCTCAAATCATGTACAGCAATTTTCATTATCTCCTGATTAAGATTGTTGCTCTTAGAAATGTAATATTTTGGTAACAACCAGAGATGTTTTAAGACTTACCTTCAATGTGTCTTTCAGACTGTCTGTCTATTTCTAAAAACTGTTTCTTTAGATCACTTTTTAAGAACTTTGAACTTTTCCAACAATTTTAAAATAGAGAAAAATTGAAACATTAGTTATACATATTCATCCTGAGAAAATTGGATCTTTTGATTATCTGTTGTAAAAGAATAATTTTCTTACTATGTAGGGATACTTAATGATACAAACTAAAATCTCAAAAGGTATCAGTTCATTCATGTCATGTCATTCATTCAATGGCATAATTGAATTTGAGTGGCCAATTGTCCTTCAGAATGTTCATGGGGTTCTAGCCGGCAGGGGACTTTTGGATTGCTTGCAATACTATGATAAATGCTTGTTGTATAAATATTACAAATTGATATAGATTAAGTTGATGGTGGTTTATTATCTATCATGGATAATAAAGCAAGTCATCCAGGTAATTATCAAATGAATTGAATTTTGCTTTATCTTTTAGCTTGAACACTGTCTAATTTCATTTTGGCCACTATACCATTTTTAGCTAGACAAGATGAATAGTTTGACTTAATACTGTATTATCTCTTGGTCAAGGATTATTTATCTCATTAACCACTAAATGCATTCACTTGAAACTTAAATATGGTGTCTTATAGTGACTTCACTGAGGTTTTTTGACATGAAGGGACTCGAAAAGTTTTTTCAAGATAAATGTTCATTTTCATGTAGGTCTACACCAATAACTTGTGTGCAAAATTTGAGATCATTCAGTCACTCCAATTTTCCAGAATATTTATTCTAATTGTGAAAATTGACCCAAAATTGAAAAAACGTTGCAATGCTTTTCACTCAAATCAGACATATAATAGCACAAAAATAGATTGTCATTTTATTTCTGAAAGAATTTTTTATCTTCTGCATTATCTTTCTGTTTTAAGTGCCCCAACTGTTCTATGTGATAATTTCAGATTTTATTTTTTAGGCTTTTGAACCTCGGTGGAGCTCCTTTAAAATGAATTGTATAAAGGTTAAAGGTTCTGCAAGCAATACCAATTTTGTTATACACTTGAAACTGCATGTATTATGGATTGATAATATAGACCATTGTTCAAGTCCTTTAACTCTAAACATATCCATATATGAACTGAAAATTCAGTATGCACAACTACAAAAGGTATTCACTTGAAATTTAACATCTTTATGATCATAATTGAAAGTCTATTAGCAAGATCCATCATTATGGCATATATCTTGGCTGAATGATATTAAAATCTTTAAAACAACCTCATGCAAGATTAACTGCGCAGCGACTAAAGGTATCATTTGACAGTCACCCACCACAATGTCCTTTGGGTTAAGGACCTGAGTAAAGGACTTTGTGTTGCCTTGAAAAAGTCGACATATTGGGGTTACTTGCGTCGGCGGCGTCCCCTTAGGACTGTCTCGGTCACTAAAGGTCATATTGACTCCATACTTATAGTATGCATGTTTCTTTCAATGACCCGAAGTACAGTGCTTAAGAATATTTACTCTACACTTCTCTTTTTTTTGTTATTGCCATATGTTAATTTTCATACTTTATTTTTGTTCGGATCATTTCTCCTAAACTATAAAAGCTATGGAGTTTCTTTACAATTGAACATTGCCAGCTGATATTAAAGTTCAATTTACATCTTAATCTGTGCACATTGTTCAAATCTCATAGCTGTACATAGTAGCATCTTCAATGCTCTTCCAGCCCCTCTTAAATCCAGTAGCCCATTTTTTCACAGTGCTATAGGAAGGGGACTCATTCCAAAGTGTATGCATGAAGTCTTCATTGATTTCCTTGAGGGACATACCTTTCCTACAGAGGTACTTAATGACGGCTGTGGTTTTAACTTTCTCCATTTGGTCTAAATGACATGCACACCCCTCTACTGATCAAAGTGTATTTTATATGACTCAATCTGTGTAGAACCGCATGTAACTCAATAAGATATCGGTATCGACGTATCGTGTGTAAATGTCGGTGTAGTGGCTAGAAGTAGATCGGGCCGAGGACCTTTTGATCATACCTCGTATAACTGGCAATATACGTGGCAATATTACTTTTTGCATTTTAAGAGTAAAAATATTTGCCCGTATGTAGATGCCGTGGATATCTTTATAAGAATTGTGTTACTAATCATAGCAGAAATGACTAGGACCACTGACCAGTTTCATTTTATTTTTGTGATTCTTCACCTTTATGCATGTTTTAATGACGCTCTCAAAATAAGTTACACGAACACGTGAAAGAATGCTGAATCAATATAAAAAATCGAAAGTTTTTTTTTCGAATGTAGACCTGCACATGCACATTTTTATGCATTTGGGCAAATTTTCGTAGGTTCATGCTTACTTGTTATTAATAAACATAAAAAAGTTTGTCTACAATTAAAACTTTATTTTAACTTTATTCAGAGATACAGATTTGAAGTATAACAAATAACAAAATTTCCATCTCAAAACCATAACAAACAACACTAATTAATTAAGTTACAAATTTTGCGCCAACCAGCTGCTAAAGTACCAAGCATCTGCATAAACTCCAGGGCTGTTTTCTCTTGCGCAGCCAAATCCCCAGCTGACAACACCTGCAAAATACGTTTAAATCATTTATAAAATTCTATAGATGACTTTGGAAGGAGACCAGTAATGCAGAGTAGGTACACGAGTATATTTTAAACAACTTTTTATGACAGACATAATTTGAAATGCTGGTAGGCATATGTGAAACAAATGTCGGTGTATGTTCCTGTAGTACTACCTGACTGTGTTATAATTTGCTATAGTTTAACCATATTTGACTGACAATACATGCATATATACAATAAAACAAAAGCATATGAGTTGGGCAACAGTGTTAACAACATTACATTACATTAAGTCCTTCCCAGATTTTATTTGTAGTTGCTTCGTTTTGTTGTTATATTTCTGTTCATCAAATGATTGAGGCTGTTATATAATATCAACAAAAACAGCAGCCATACCTACAAGTTCCCATGCATTATTTCTATTGGCGACAAGTGGTCCACCGGAATCTCCCTAAAATATATAGAAACATCACTTTTTCGACGTTTGGATTGTTTTCAAAGTATATTTCATTTACATACACGTATGTATATGCATTCTACTTTGCTGAGTAAAATATAGAATACATAGGAATACAAAAAAATAGAGGATTTAGAAATCTTGTTGATGTATCTCTTCTCTAAACCGATCTCTGCTGATGTTGTAATTGTAACAGAAAAAAAATTGAGTAAGAATTCCACGCAACCTGACAAGCGTCTTTGCCGGCTTCTTCAGCACACATCATGGTTTTGTCTAAATGACCTCCATTGTTTGTTTGTTCACATCGGATTTTGCTCATGGCTGTTTTCCAGACATACTTTAGCGTCGATGAAGATGATCCACCTTGGAAAAGAAAACACAAATGTTAGAAAAGATGAAGCCAAAATACAAATTAATCATGTCTGCAGTAGTATACATGTACTAAATGTAAATTTTATCGTTTAAGCACATGTTTTTTGTTTTTAGTTTTTTAATTAACTTATGATATACACTAAGTTATATACATTTCTACCTTCACTTGTGGTACCCCACCCGGATACAACATTTTTTAATGTTTCTAAATCCCTTTTTAAAGAATCGAGGTACATATTTTTAGCCAAATTGCTCAGTGTTGCTAACGATAACATAGCGTTAATGTCAGAATTTTCACCTCTAACTATTTCCAGTAACTCCGATTAAACTTCAGTATTTTAACTTTACGCATTTACTTCCCTTTGCATGTATTTTGCCTTTATATTTATCAAACAATATACCCAAGCCAGACTGAACTTGAAGTCTGGTCGTGCTCTATGTTGTTAGTAGCTCCATATTTTGTATTACATTATTGAAATCCCTTTATTAAATGGACTGTTCCAAATTCAAAGCAGGTTAAATTCCTTGCATAAATTCAACAGAAAATGATTAATTAATTAAACATCCAACCTTCACTTGTAGTTCCCCATCCAGATACGACGGCATTTTCATTGTCAAGATAGTCTCTGCTTGGAAGACATGCCGGTGATGCAAACGTTTCAATCAAATCGAAAGGAAGTTTTCCATTGAACTCTGCAAAATATGAACAGAGCAAACTAATTAATATGTAACTTCCATATATCAGCAACAATGGCATGTGTAAATGATTTATAATACAAATTTTTAAAAGGTTTATTTTGAATTATCGTTATATATTTCTCTGTCCTTCAGGGCTTCCGTTAATGGGCGTACGGCCGTAAATTACGCCCGAGAATCGTATCTGTACGCCGGACTCCTTTTCTGGAACTTCTACACATTACCATTGTCTATCACGGACCTGACATTGACATTGTTTTAAAGACTGTGGAAATATATCTATAACATGTTGCAAATAAAGAGGTCAACTTAGTTATAATTAACATATAACAACTAAAGAAATTTTAATAATATATAAAATCGAGGTTAATTAATTATCAGTCTGAACATGTGAAAATGCATTTTAAGTTTTCATTTAACCTGATTTTATCCTTTATCCCATTGATGTTAAATAGGACAATTTAAATCACATAAATATATATACATAATTTTTCAAAATATTGAAAAATTAAGATGGCTAGTGGATAGCGAAATAGCACACTTTCCATCATCCGACGCGAAATGCAACATTCGTTAATACGGAAAAATCGTATTGTAAAGAGGTCTATAAAATCATGACAGACACCAAAATGTTACACGTATTAGCATTTCCAAAACTGCTTGGAATCGCCGTTCAGCCATGAATATAGAAATAATAGACTTTATTGTATGTGGTCAACACATAAAGCCAACAAAAATACTTGATTTACTTTACCATTTCGTGCTTGTCAACATATTTTGACGCTCTAGCTCAGTTAGATTAGATGCTGGGTCAGAATGTGGGAACCATGAGAAAAATATCACAATAACTTACGGTGTTCCGTTTGGACAATCGCGATTTTTTTATTTAGTCTGTACCCGCGATGCACGATGGTACGATGATGAAAACGCGATGGCACGATGATGAAAACACGGTGGTACGATGATGAAAACGCGATGACACGATGATGAAAACACGGTGGTACGATGATGAAAACGCGATGGCACGATGATGAAAACACGGTGGTACGATGATGAAAACGCGATGGCACGATGATGAAAACACGGTGGTACGATGGTGAAAACGCGGTGGTACGATGATGACAACTGGTGAAATCGCGATAGTACGATGGTGAAAAATAAGTGATCGTTAGAATTGAAATAATGTCGATCTGAGCGGTGTTTATCGGCTATTTAACACATGTTTTGTCGTTTTGATGCGACAGGCCTACGACAAAACTGTTTATCCGGTCCATGCACACAATATTAATTTAATCTTCGATAGGCTAGATTTTCGGTACAGTAAGTTCTGTGAGATGTAGACAGTAAGGTGTTATATAATTTAATTTGACTACAATGTACGTTATATAGCGCAAAAGGGTAAACTACGGGTTTATAATTTCTAAATGTAAGATAGAAACCGCCTATGTCCATGGTATTTGTTCAACAGTATTGACGCTATCATTGTTGTTTTTTATGTTGTTCGTTTGTTTTGACATGCTGTTTTACTTATGTTGGCCTGTAAGTCTTCTACTTTTGAAATAACAATGTTTAAGGAATAATATTAAAAAATTCTTTCGGATTAAATCAATGAATGTAGTTTCAATGCTGTGAAATACAACACAATTCGAGACAAAACAGTGTTTTAAGTGTGGGCAATTCCGCTAGCAATATTTCCATTTAAATATTCTGCAAAAATAAAAAAGTGAGTTATATATAAACACTTACTGATTATAGCGATGTCATTCGAAAAGGTCCGACTGTTGTATTGATTATGTTTGATAATAGAAGATGCATCAAATATTTTCCTGCCTGTACTGTTCGTGGTTTTATGCATTCCAAAAACAACTGAATAGCTGCTCGCCTGCTTATCTCTAAATAATGATAAAAGGAAATTATCATTAATCATGTTCTGTGTCAATATAAACCGGGTGAACAGCCAGGTGTTGCGTTGTCGATAGCGACAAAACAACCTATATCGTTATCGCCTTTTCGTCTTGTCGCTAGCGAAAACATGACAAAGTGCCAAACGGCGCGTCGTCGCACTGTCGTCCTGTCTCTAGCGAAGCACACCAAACGTCGCGTTGGCATGAGGCGCGTTGTCGCGAAGTCGCCCTGTCGCTCGGCTTAAAAGCCAATCCTTCGATTTAAACCGAGCGACGTTTGACACTTTGTCGTGTTGTCGCACAAAAGCGTTCCAAATCAGCCACCATAATTAACGTTTCTACGATTTCAGTTTCATATGGTGGCTGCTTTGGAACGCTTTTGTGCGTCGTGTTGGCGCTAGTGACAACAGGAGAAAGCACCAAATGGCGCGTTGTCGGACTTTATTCACAACCTCTGATCTCCTTTCAAAATTCCATTTTGTTTAGTTACGCCCATTGTTTTCTCGTTTAGGGCACGCGCTTTCTATTACTGGGGACCATACGCCGCTTTTCATGGAATGGCACGAAAGTGTCACATTGAAGGTTCCATGATAACCGCCGTATGACCACATCTGTGGATGTTCCTAAATTCAAATTATACCATTTCATGTTTAAATGTTGAATTTTGCTTAAGCCGGTGCTAGGGGGCGTGGACGGTAGTTTGCACTTGACATTTCTTTGGAAATTCTGATTTTCTCAATTTCGTCTTGTCGTCCTGTCGCTAACGATGTACGCCAAACGGCACGTTGTCGTGCGGCGTGTTGTCGCGATGTCACATTGTCGCTCCGTTCAAATCGACAGGGCGACATCGCGACAACGCGCCACATGACAACGCTAGAGACAGGACGACAAGCCGACAGCGTGACAACGCCGTGTTGTCGCTATCGACAAGACGACAAGGCGATAACCATATAGGTTGTGTTGTCGCTATCGAAAATGCAACACGCAATGTACCAAATCAGCCATCATAAGAATGAGCATACCAATTTTTTATAACAAAGAACTGAACATATTATGGTTAGGATGAGAGTAATACATACTCAACACAATGAGCTGCTGTTATAACTTCAACTTGTCCATTGTTACCAGTCACGTAGGTGCCTCCACAAATTAGATATCCATTTTCTACTATGCCTACCTAAATAATGGAGATGTATTACTTTAATCACATATGTACGCCATATACCAACTGTCGAACACATCTTCACATTTGATAATGAAATTCACTGTAACATGTCTTGCAAGTTTATACTAAATAATAAATCTGCGCCATGTCATGTAATCAATTTAAAAGCACCTATTGCCTATTACTGAACCTTTTTTGCAGGAAGGGGGGCGGAAGAGACGTGTGCCCCTCCATTTGTTACACATCAAGAAGTTGCCAAGATCTCTTCATTTAATTAGGATGGCTATGCCGTTAGATATAGAGTCGTAATGCGCTTTCAGAATGCGTGGTGCATAAACCTAACGCTCTTCCGGTTGATCAACCTTACTGGTACGATGTTTTAATGCTGTAGTTCTAGCGGTGTCTTTATTCAACAAAGTTTACATGCTATAAACATGATAAAAGCATATGTACATCGTTCATGTTTGTAGTAATATCTCACAAGTCTTAAGTCAATTTATAAGCGTATCTGAATTTTTAACAAAACTCGTGTTTTAATGCAGTTTAAGATTAAATTATATTAAAATTAATATATATTTACCTGCCACGGAAAATCACCTGGATTTGCATCTCGACCACCAACAATATACGACGCTGCTATACTAGGGGTTGTACTTAATGCTGACTGACCACAGCTTTGTACCAATGCAGCTGTTAGTTTAAAAAACGTAACTATTTAAGTCTACTGAAACAAACTTTTATATCTATTACCAAAAAAAAAAAAAAAAAAAAAAAAACTAATCAAAATTTACTGGTATATAAAAAGTTGTTATGTGTCTCTGTGATACATGCATATTCATAATTAAGATTACAATTTAATTGCTCTGTTCTTAACGCAAAGTCTTACTTCAAGTTTAATACATAGAGCAACGAACTGTTAAGCATTTCTTAATGCATGTTACTCACAACATAAGAGAGAAATCAAGCAGCCTAAAACTAGTTCCGTCATTTTGAAAACTACTAAGGCAATCTTGCCACGCTCCGCTTTATATATATGACACTTATTTCGTTCACCCCCACAAATATTTTGAAATGTTATATTTCAACCAATAGGATATCATTTAGGAACTAGCACTATTTTGTAAATTAGTATAATAATTTTAGTTTTAGTCTTTCTCTGACGAGATGCTTTGTCCTTAGGTAAAGATAGGGCCCAGTTAATGCACATTGCTAAATTTCATAATATTAAGTTTATGATTTTGTAACGTAACATAATGTAAATCATTGATTCATTAGTCATGAACATTTAAGTGTTGTTGTTTTTATTTGTTGTTGTTTTTTATGCTGTGAAATTTGGTTCTTGTTGTTGGGTGGTAGCTGGAAGGTTGTGTCCGCTCGAGCTATAGTACGAAACACTAGAGCAATGATGGAGGCGGGGTGCAGGGAAGGGGATGCCCTGACCTTTTACACATATATGTATATGCTACAAAAATGTACAAAGTGAACATATAGATGTGAACAATTATAAACATTGAAAAGAAACTGTAACACTATTTTACCTGAATGTATTACCTAAGAAGGCTATTAACCTGACCAAAATTTGTGATAGTCGTACAATAGTATCCGCAAATTTGAGTTGGATTTTTGTATTTTTGTCACCATTTCTGAATTGGAAAAATATTTGAACCTGATTGTTACTTTATTTAACAATGCCACTATTTGTTCTTAATTAAAATGATGTTAACGTTCCATATTTTTTAAATTACTAATACAAGGTCTTAAATTTGTTTTAATGCAGGAGACATAATTAATCAACTTGTGGTCACAATATAACAGTAAATTTTAAGGGTTACGTACGAAAGGACATTACAGATAAGTCTGTTGTTTAGGTTATCAATCGCTGCGATTTAAATAACATCTCTCGACTTTCCAATGTTTTTGGCGCAAGAGATTAGAGAAATGGTCTATGTAATATGTGAAGTGCCTCAGCAGAACCATCTATACTCCATAAGTTAGCCGGATAGTTTTCTAGCATTAGAAAAAATCCGTGTCTGTTTTTGATAGAATTTAAACCATCTGCGATGAGGGGCAAATTATTCTATGTACGCCAGTCTGAAAGTACTGGAAATTTCAAAAAAGCTTACGTAAAGTGGAAGTACCCTTGTTAAAACAGTACCATAGTATTATGTTAATATAATTATGTTTACTGAAATTTTCATTATGGTTAACATTTATGTTTATTTTGTCATTGCATTTATAACTATTTAATACTATATTTTATAATATTATATTGTCTTTTGTACAATTATTTGATGTAAATATGTTTTTAAAAATGATGAGGTACATATGGAAGATCGTTTTGGCGAATATGTAGCCTCGTTAAAAAAGTAAAGCCTTTACTGTATTATTATTATTATTGTTATTATTATTAACGCAACAACTTGAATCGCTTGGCCAAACTGAAAGGTATAACTATATTAAAATTTTATAAAATGCCTCTGTAATTTAGGCCCGTATACTTCAATCTGCTTACAGCAAATGTCTGGTTGGATGCGATTTTACTTGTCATTGTACAAAAACAATGCCATAAGAACATTGGTGTCATTTGTTTAGATTTTGACAAGCATGTGCTTGAATTGGTCACTTGACTGACAATACTATAATAATGATTTGCATTCTACAATAACCATTGCTCTTTCTAGATTGACACACAGAGAAATAAGATCTCGTGGAGAACTGTGATTTCGCCTATAGATGAGCTGTATGAATTCAAAATAAAGTAGGTTACTAACGAATGTACAAGTTCTTTTGATAGACGGAAATAACGATGTTCGACACATGATTGCAATTTATATGATAAGAGAGGGGAAAAAGAATGTGATGATGTCATGAGATATTTTCACTATAACCAGATGTACAGGACACGAAACCTACTTTAAACTAATTTCTTATCTGAATTGGTCATGAGTTCATTGTTTGTCTTCATTTTATTGCGCAATGATCGAAAAATTTCTTTTGTTCCTTATTTTTTTTCTTTTAGAACGGAAATGCTCTTGTTATTGTTAAAAAACTTTTTGGTTAATAAATGATATGTTATTTGTATGATGGTTTATTTTATTAATATGTGTAATTGTGTTTGAATGCGAGATCTTTGATCTTTGTCATTATGCATGTTCTATTAAACGATTTCAAAATTGACCGAGTAATCTATTAAAAAAATATCTGATTTTTTCATATCTTTATCATCATTATGTATATGCACATACCTTTTTCATATTTCTTTTTACCTGAACCGCCTTTAATTAACATAAGATATTGCAAAACATTTAAGCCAATAAATATTATAATTTTGAAAGGAAATAAGTGTGTGTCATATTTTGTATTAATTTTGTATTGTATGACAACTAATGATTAATACATAATAAGTAAATCATAGACGGTATTTGTACTGTCGTAACTTAAATTACTACGACCTGTATTGGAAGAGCCATTGGAGGCAATTTGTAAGTCCGTAATGAAGGAACAGTACCAATTGAAAAGTACAAAAGATATGAGCCGCGCCATGACAAAACCATCATAATGAGTTTGCGACCAATATGGCTCCAGACCAGCCTGCGCACGAATAGTAGGATACTTTCTGTTTTGCCGAATGAAAGAATATCGGCAACAAGAGGACAGCCAGCTGTTTGGTATGTATCTTCCGATACATGAGTTCTGGTTATTTTTGAAACGAGTCCGTCCTTTAAAAATAACTGAACAAACAATCTCTGAGAATCTGAAGATGCGATGTGTGGAAGTTCTGACTGTCAATGTCAAGTTGAAAACATCCTAGGTAAAGCAATCGCATATGTACGAGTAGGAAAATGCGAATTTAAGTTTTTCTACCTTTCTTCAGAAATTTCTCTGTGTTGCAATATATATTTATTTACGTTTATTTATCTATATATGATTACATTAATGTCATTACCTTTGGTAACATATCTCGAATCTATGGAAATCCACACTACACCCCTGGTGTAGCACTATAATTTCTTATATAAATCTATTGCTGTCCTTTTCGTCGGCGCTTTGCGAAATTCCGATGAAGATGAACTAATGGTGTTCTCCTCCGGCGAGTCTTTCTTTAATTGACATGAAGAAGAACTAACAATAGCTAGTTGTTAAAGTGGACTCAAACTCATTTGAGTTGTCAAGGTAAGTTGAATCGCAATAAAAACTAATTTAAAAGATTGTGTATTATATGACAAATGTATGAAATATAATAAAATGAAAAGAAAAATTTACAAAAATAAAAGATGTAAAAGATTGCCCACCGTTCTTCGAGCATTACAAAAGTTCCTAAGAATATATACCGAAAAGTTATTTGGGGTTATCATCGATTAAATTAAAGTAACACAAAAAGAAGGATTATATATATTAAATAAAACACCGGAAATCGTTCGACTATTTAGTGATAAAGATACCGGTTATTTGGCATTTGCGTTTTATATTTTACTTGTAAGACCAATTTTCGAAAGAGGGAAACAATAGACACAACTGGTGTCCTTATTCAGGACGAAACGATGCAGGTAAAGTACTTAAGCATGTACTGAATTGCTTTATGAAATCTCTTTACTGAAATCAGACATCTTAAAGCGTGATCAAGATAAAACTATTTAAAACCCAGATTGTTGTACATGTATAAACATGGTTTTCGTGACTGAAAGGTCATTTACTCTTGTATCAGGTTGACCTAGTTTATATTTCATCAGTGTTGAAAATGAACAGTCTTTGCGCTATTAACATTTTGGAATGAATACTTTTATTAAATGTCAAAAAACCTTTTGAATTTGGAAAAAAGCTCAAATACACGTCTTTTGAAACAGAAAGTGATTTTCCATTGCCACCAGTGTAGTGCTAGACCAGCCTGCCCATCCGTGCACGTGTAACTAGGTTCTATACTGCTGATATTATAATCCAAGTCTGGAGGGACAGATTCATTACACAACTTCAACAGACGAAACATTATGTTTGTACAACAATATACTTTATATTAGACGAATGCTGACGTAATCATGGGACAAATACTTGATAGTCAATTTAAATTTCTATCACAGGAAAGGAAGAAAAAACACACCGAGCACACAGCAACACCACAGCAATTATAATAACAACATTAAATGGTGAACGAATTTTTTCCATGTTTTTAATTGATTGGTCATCATCATCGTTGTTCAAAAACTCTCCGAATGGAGAGAATATAGTCGCCGCCTTGTCCGTCTGTCCTTTTTTTAAATTAAATGAAACACTTTAGTGTAGTGCAAAAGAACCAAAACTCTGCATTGCCATAATGTTAGAGTAATTGCTCTTTGTTATTTTTCACGTTGAACTTTGTCCGGGACATAGCTCTTAAACTAGAAGAGATATCAACAAGTAACTGCGTAGGTATAAATCTCATTGGATAAAGTGCAGTACAAAAGAACCATAACATGCCTTCCCTATTTTCGGAGTTATTGCACTTTGTTCATTTTTTCCCTTGATCTTTGATCCCTTTGAACCGCAAAAAAAGACCGACAGTTAAGTGATACTTAAAGTATCTTATAGATGGTAGGGCGAGATATATCAAAAGGATCTTTGCTTCAGGAAAAAGTTTACTTGATTGCCAACTTTCCATAACATGCTGCCTCATAAAATTGTCGTTTTAAGGCATCTTTGTGGTAGAAACTTAAAAAAGTGTCAAATATCTTTAATTGTCTTTAAACCTTGTAGCACTGTTTTTGACCATCTGTTTGACATAGCAGGCAATTGCCAAGAATACATCCTAAGGTTCTTAACTTCTGTTTTGTTAAAGACCACATACTTTTTATTATTGGGTTAAATGTCTTTTTCCTAAAACAAATGGGAATGAAACAAATCTGCAAAATAAATGATTTCTGGTTTAAATCTAAGGCCTGATTGAAACACTTTGAATAGGTTCTCACAAATTGAAATCCTTCTAAGGAATTACAAAAAGTAAATTGAGAATATTGCAGACTGGTTGCAAAAATAATGCAGAAATGAATAAATACAAAAAAACTCATCCAAAAAGGCAAGGGTAGTTGCATTTGAATATATCACAACATGTTGCAATGGGAATGTTTAGTACATTTGTATTGGAGAGATGGATGCATAACACTAATAGCCCGTTATCTTTAAATCTTGACCATTAAAATGACCGGAATATAACACGATGCCAACCATTATTTCAACTTTAAAAGGTCATAATACGGTCATTGTCGCCCTCGTTTTTGTGTATAAAACCCGCATCGAATAGGTCAAACATTTACTTGAAAACAAAAGGAATAAACATGAGGCTTTGCATTCTTTTAAGTTTGATTTATGGTAAATAGACTTGTTTTATTCAAAGAGACTGTTAAAAGTATTAATTATTTATAATTTGAGCTATATCTGTAAAGTGTTTTCGATGTTTACATTCCTTTAGCTTTTAATGATGTTCTTTTACACCTTCAGAACAAAACAAAATGGATTTAACCTGCTTTCATTTTTATAACTTTTATATTATCGGTTTTAGTTGTGAGATCCCAGAGTTGTGGGCAAACCTCATTTAATCCAACACCTAGAGTTGCACAAAGTTATATAGTTGGTGGAGCATTTGCAAGCGAAGGCGATTTTCCATGGCAGGTATAAGATCAATTATGGATTTATAACCACGATCTTCATGATAAATTATTTCTTATAAAATATTGCATTTCTTTTTCATAGGGTTAATATCTATAAAGAAGTTCCCATAGCTTACTATTCATAATGACAAAATAACAGCAAAAAAAAAAAATGCTACGGATGCTGTTCCACGAGAAATTATTTATTTTAACAGCATTCGATCTTTTCTAAGGCATTAAAGAAGCTTAACATAAGCTTTGTATTTTATGCAACTAAATAATGAAAATGTCAATACTTGTTCTTTAGTCAAATAATTCGACTGATTCAAAATGAAAAGAATGAGACACAAAATGGAATAAAAACAAAAAGAAGAACAAAAATTAAAATGTTTATACTGCATGGGAGATTGGGTTTGGGAAGTGTTTTGCTTTTTTTATAATAATCTGGGTATTGTCGGCAACTCCAGCATTATGTGCTAGGTACTTGGAAACTAACCTATCAAACGACCCAACAACACATTTTTCTCCTTTTTTCAAGAATATGTATCTTAATAGTTTAAATTGTTCTTTTAAAAAAATAATTAAAATATCAATAATGTGATGGCTTCAAATTTATTTGAAAAAATCATGCGATTAAACTATTTCTATTTTGTTAAAGGTAGGGCTGATCGAGAATGGATACCTGATTTGCGGGGGAACCTACGTGTTGGGAAATGATGGTACCGTTAAAGTAGTTACAGCCGCCCATTGCATAACGTACGACATTTTATATAAAAATCAAATATTTCTGAATAATTAATCCATATGAATTTTCAGTATTCTTTTTTCTCGTAAATTACAAATTAAAATATGCCAAGTTTACAATGTACATGTGCTAACTGAAAATGATTTGTTTTCTCCATTTAAGGGGCAAAAATGTCAGGCCTGGGGATTACAGAGTTGCGTTTGGGATGCACATTACAACTTCTCCAGGCACTAGACAAATAATTGACGCCACATCGGTAACGCTCCACAACGGATACAATTCAAACACAATGGCCAATGATATCGCCGTTTTAAGTAAAGTTCTTCTTTGAATGTGTTTACATGTATAATACTCGTATATATGCTACACCTCATCTGAAATGACAAGGCATTGCTTAATATAAATCGATGTGATGGGTTGACCTAATTTAGTAATGTTTTATCATAAAAGTTCTTTGACAAAAACTCGACGTTCAAAGTTTTTTGTAAAAGAGCATATGAATTATGCTAGCCAAATCATATAGTACATAGTAGAAAGGAAAAAAGGACTGTTTTATTGTATATCTTCTGGTTGGACAAATTTACAATATTTTGAATCGGGAGTCTACAGTACACTCGTAAAAAGAATTGTGCACATGTATGTATTTTCTGATTTAGGGAACGTGTGGTCGTGTGATTGACTTGAAAATTTCATTGTACCTTAATAATAGGCCGAAACATGGCACCGTCATCAGATACATGGGCTGACCATCTGGCTTCCCATATAAATGTGCTCAGGTATATACGTCACTAGCGTCAGAACCAATGAGTTAGCATGCATACACTTTATTCGGCAAAGATGCACTTCTGCATCAAATTTCAATTGAATTCATAGTTGACGGTTTCGAAATTGAAGAGCATTTCATATGTACATGTACTTACCGCAGAAGCGAATTTCTTTTATCTTAGGTTTTGGTAATCTGACACCGGCCGATATTGCAACAACTTTTGCGGCACCAGCATGTTTGGCTACCCGGGCTTATTTTGATAACGAAGACGTGCTTGTATCCGGATGGGGTACCACAAGTGAAGGTAGAAATGTTTATAACTTAGTGTACATCATAAGTAAACAAAAACAAGTACTTAAACGATAAAATTTACATTTAGTACATGAACTACTGCAGACACGACAAATTTACATTTGGTTTCATCTTCTCTAACATTTGTTCTATCTTTTCCAAGGTGGATCATCTTCATCGGCCTTGAAGTATGTCTGGAAAACAGCCATGAGCAGATTCCGATGTGAACAAACAAACAATGGAGGCAATTTAGATGATACAATGATGTGTGCTGGAGAAGCCGGCAAAGACGCTTGTCAGGTTGCTTGGAATTCTTTTTTTATTGCTACCATTATGATCCGTTTAGAGAAAAGATAAATCTCTTAAACCTTTTTTTGTATTCCACGGGTCCAATATTTTAATCAGCAAAGTAGAATGCATATTAATTATTACGTGTATGTAAAGACATTATATATTTCGAAAACAATTCCAATGTCGAACAAAGTGGTTATAACACGTTGTTCTTTATATTTTAGGGAGACTCCGGTGGACCACTTGTTGCATACAGAAATAATGCATGGGAACTTGTAGGTATGGCTGCAGTATTTCTTGACATCTTATGAAGCATTGTATATATCGCCTCAATCATTTGATTAACAGAAAAATAACAACAAAACGAAGCAACTACAAATTAAACATGAAATGGACTTAGTGTGACGTGTTCCCAAACACATTTGCCTTTGTTTTATTGTTCTATTTTTATTTTTAGTGTATATTTGCATGTATAAAGTCAGTAAAATATGGTTAAAGTATAACAAATTAAATCACAGTCAGGTAGTACTATAGGAATATACACACACCGACATTTGTTTCAGGTTATAAAGCTATACATGCCTATCATCATTTCAAATGATGTCAATAAAAAGTGTTTATATATACTCTTGTACCTACTCTGAACACTAATCTCCTTCCAAAGTCATCTATAGAGTTTAATAAATAATTGAATTGTATTTTGCAGGTGTTGTCAGCTGGGGATTTGGCTGTGCAAGAGAAAACAGCCCCGGAGTTTATGCAGATGCTTGGTACTTTAGAAACTGGTTGGCGCAAAATTTGTAACTATATTAGTGTTTCGTTAAGTTTTGTTATGGTTTGGAGATGGACATTTTGTTATTTGTTACACTTCAAAACTGTATTTATGAATAAAGTTATCATAAAGTTTTAATTGAAGACTTGTTATGATTGTTAAATGACAAGTTAGCATGAACCTTCGAAAAATTGGCCAAATGCACGAAAATGTGCATGTATCTTCATACAAAAAAACTTTCGATATTTTGATATTGATTCAGCATTCTTTCACGTGTTCCTGTAACTCATTTCGAGAGCGTCATTAAAACGTGCAAAAAGGTGAAGAATCACAAAACTTAAATGAAACTGGTCAGTGGTTCTAGTCATTTCTGTTATGATAAGTAATACATTTCTTATAAAGTTATCCACGGCATCTCTATGCGGGCAAATGTTTTTACTTCTAAAATGCAAAAGTAATATTGCCAGACATATTGCCAGTAATATATTAAGTCTTGAACAGTCTGTACTCCCGTGCAATCTGGTCGGGTAGGACACTTGCTGACTGCACAAATTTAATGTGTTGACAGTGCCATAAGTCTTTATTCTCCTTATCTTCTATTATAAGGATTTTTTCCAGCATAAATGCCTCCAGTTATTTCGCTAAGTAATCCGAAAACGACAAGGATGTTCACCTACGCTTTAAATTGATACATCACTTGAAATGTGTATACCGCTTGACAAACATTTCTTACTAGTTAATTGTGATACAATATGGTTTGTAAAAGACCAATGTGCACCGTCGATATATTTACGTTGTTTGCTTGGCGCATCGTGTAAAACAAAAACATTTTTGTAATATATTCCGTTTATATGTATTATAAATTTACGTTTTGTCCGATAATTATTCTTTGAATGACGAATTTCTAGTGAGGGCTTGTTTGTACAGAAGATGAAACTGTTGCACTAGGTCGCGACCAAGAACAATGTTTGTCAATATGGGTGTTACGATAAATGAAAAAGTTTACGCGTAGTTAAGATAAACTGTTTTGTACGAACGACCGGTGGGGCCATTTCAATTCATGAATTCCTGATTTCATCTTCATTAATTCACAAGTTAAACTTCGTAAATTCCCGTTTTCAACATACGGAATTCACGAATTCACGATTTCGGCTCTCAACTTCACGAATTCACGATTTCAACTTCATGAATCCACAATTTCAACCTCATGAATTCACGATGTCAACTTCAAGAATTCAACTTCGTTAATTCACTTGAAGCTGAAATCGTGAATTCGTGAAGCTCACCAAGTTGAAATTGTGAATTTACGAAGTTGAATTCGTGAAGTTGAAATCGTGAATTCATGAAGTTTAAATTGTGAATTCATGAAGCTGAAATCGTAAATTAGTGAAGTTGAAATTGAGAATTCATGAAGCTGAAATCGGAAATTCATGTTCTTTCTTCGTTTTGTAAATAGCTAGTAGTGCTGTTATCTCATAAGATGCAGGCTCATACAAATCCCAATCATTGTTATTTTTTGAAAAATAGGAAGATCTGTGCCAAATGGTTTCCGCTGAGAGATGAACATAAAAAGGCGCACGTGTCCACTCTACATCTATCTACCCGCTTGTCTCTCAATCTTAACAATACCTATAAGGCCGGAAGATTGTTTGGCACAAACACTTTGCTTCAGCAATATCTTTCCAGTGGCGTTTTAGCGTTCTTGTCACAGATTATGGAAATGTGTTAAGGATCGAAATAGATGACTTCATATTGAATGGTAATTGACCAAGTTAAATATGATGCCAAGTATTTGATTAAATAGAACACAAATCATGAATCAATATTTTTGAAACTCAACATGAAAATCGAAATATTGTTATCACGTTGACAGTGTCAATAATAACGTCCTCTTGTCACCAATATATAGACAGGCTGGCCGGTGAATCCGTACAATATGTTGAGAGATTGAAGTTAAAAGATTGTTAAAGATAGATTGAAACCTAGATTAGGTGTAAAAGTATTTTGTATGTGTATGTGAAATGCATGTATGAGTACGTTACATTGACATTTGTACAATATTGAAACAAATTGGTTTATTTACATATTGGTCATTTTTCAATTATATAGTCTCGACTTTGCATTTTTGGCAGTCCGTAAAATACAAATAATAAGAATCCCTAAAGAAAGTCCAAAACAACATAAATAAAAATGTTGCAGGCTTGGTTTGATTGAGCCTGTTCATGGACGGTACTGTCAAGTGCAAACTAACGTCCACGCCCCCTGACATCGGCTTTAGCAGAATTCAACATTTAAACATGAAATGGCAAAATTTGTCTTTAGAAACATCCTAAGATGTGTTCATACGGAGATTATTATGAAACCTTCAATGTGCCCCGCCCGAAACGAAATAACAATGGGCGGAAATAAAACAAAATGGAATTTTAAAAAGTGATCAGAGATTATGAAACCTGCATGGGTGATTCATCATTATTCAAGCTTGAATATTCGAACCGTCTTTTACAAAATGTCTTCCGGATTCTATTTTAGGTGACGTTTTAGAATTTTCCTTTCCATGCCTGTAAAAACACTTAATAAATTCCATGAAAATCCTTCAAAACTTAAAAACGATATGGTGCAAATGTGAAAATGTTGTGAATGACCTCCAACGGCGAATCGAAAATAGTATATGCCCAGACGTTGATCTTTTATAAGTTGTGTTTCATGTCGTTTAAACACAGCATAGTTCAAACGGTGACGGAAGAATCCAGACTTTGAACAAGAAAAGCATTGATGCAAAGCATCAAAGGCGACGCCAAAAAAAAAAGGATCAAGTTTTGCACCTAAATACTTTACAAAAGATGTGTAATTTTTAGCAGTACCATTACATTTGAGCTGGAGGCTAGGCCCACTTTAAGTTGAAAGACAAGATGCAAAGACAATTTTAAGTCAATAAACAAATCACTAATAAAAGTCATGCCATAAGAGAGAACTTTTTAAGACTTATTTTACCAGAAACAAGGATACCCGAGTCATCAGCATATAATACAAGCTTATTGCTTATGGTTGCAGACATGTGATTGACATATATTAGACATAAAAGAGGACCTGAACTCGAATCTGTGACCCACAGAATAATGTATCGCGGCTGTAGCGATTGAGCTATCTGGCCGCTTACACATTTTCTCCCCTAAATAGTGAATAGTTCTTAACCATGAACGATACTTTTAGTTTTTTAATTAACAGGTAGATTAATTCTTAATCAAACAAATAAGAAAAAACTTACATACTCATAGTCTTAATCAAAATAACGATTTATATATTGTATAATTATTTCTGCTAAAACGGCTTATACACTCATTAGTTGTGCCATTATTTATAACAGGTCAATTTTAAAGTGAACATAACTGAACTAATAAATATACAATATCTTTTTTTTGTAGATAAAAAATCTAACCTTTTTCTTTGATAAGAAATTTTATGGAGGCTGATTTTTATTTTACATCAGAGGGCACCGGGCAACAACATGAAATACAACAAACGAATCACTTTGTGGTAGATTGTATTTTCATATTTTCATCTGGCGCCCGGTTACTTTTTGTACTTTGTCGGTTTTCATGTGGCACAGATCACCCACTATAAATTTTAGTGCACAAATTTATTCAAGTGCAAGTAAAAATCTACTCTATGAAAAGTCTGTAGTTGGGTTGACTCTGGGCATTGTATATCAAATGTTTAATTGGTAACTTCAGGATGTTATCATTTCTCTGTTTCAATATATGGACATGAACACCTACATGCATAGCTTTAATTTTCCAACTTTCGTTTTTACCAATGAAAGGTTATTTTATTAACAATTTATATACAAACATATAGAAAATAATAATTAGTTTGACATAGTGATTAGACGATTCCTGTAGCACAATACCTGTAGGTATGTACTAACTGAACAAACTAGAAAATCCAGTATACGGTATATCAAGCTGTTAAAAAAATCCATAAATATTCACTCCTCAGGGCCTCTATGCCTTTGTTGACCTTACAACTGGTAAATTTTATACAACAAAAATAGATAGTAATACCTAAGATAGACAGAAAAGAACAAATAATTTAGTAAACCAGAGTTACTTTTCCTTAAAATAGAGAAAATCTGAAACCCACAAGAACACCCTAAACAGCAAAATTATGAAATTTTGCTAGCTCAGTTTTATTGAGCCACGCAAAGTAATGGTAAAGTATTCATAAAAAGTTAGATGGATATGTGACAGCAGTAATTGCAGAAAAACGGATAGCTTTCAGCATCCGGATACTGGTACACTTTGTAAAAACAATCATTCTGTGCAAATGATAAACTTAAAATGGATAAAATCAATAGGATAATCGTTTACAACAGTTCAATTACCAATCTTTATACTCATTTTCAGGTGAACGTTCTTCTTGTGAGAAAATTTTCAAAAAAAATGTAAATGAATGAAAAAGAATACGGCATCAATATAGACCACAACGATATTCGAAATCCGGGTTTTAGTATTGCCAATAAAGCTAAGGAACAAGCTGGTAAACTGAGCTTGCAATTTCTTGAAAATAATATCACAATATAATATTGAACAAATAACAAAACGCATCAAACATGCCTCTGGTTCATTTTCAAAATATTAATTCAGTACATGATCAAAAGAAGATGATGTTTTATTATTTTTCAGTGAAGTAATAGCTTAAAATATTTCTAATACAGAAAACGCAAATCAAATCAGTGGTATTTGACGAGACATTAGCTATATCAAAGTCAGCAATATCATCCCGAATGTCAACCTTATACAATTAAATAAAAGGTTAAAAAAAACTCAATTGTTACTTTAGTAACAATTTCCTCCCTATCACCTGAATATGTGTTCCATAGACTCTAGGACGTAATGATTAAGGATCTTTGTTTTTAAGCCTTTTAACCATATTTTTCTGAAATGCTCTCTCCATTAAAAAAAAACAACAGAAAAAAAAGAAAGAAAAAAACAGACAAATTAACGACATAAAATATATACGCAATTTCTACTTTCAGTTATTTTTGTATTATATTCTGGATACTTAGATACGGCTTAATTCAGCGAAAAATATAAATTAACGAAACTAGTTAAAACATTATTAATACTCTTTTTACTTATATACTAACAAAATTGCCTATAATTTAAACTGATCATGAGTGTCAAGTGACCTATTATGAGTCTGTGGCCCGATGCCGAAAACTCATAAACATAATCGGCCCGCTGTGCGTGCACAAACTAAAACAATGACGTCACATTTTTCTTCATCAAAACAGCTAGCTGTCAAAGTCAAAGTAGGTTATAAGCACGAATCGCTTGGTTGTATGGTAAGAACTTAAGCATATGTTTATACAAACACAGTTTTACTAAAAAAAAAAGACTTTACAAGTATATTGTCTGTTGTGATTAATTTTTCATTGGTGACTCTATATGTACTTACATAAAAGTTTATAATAAAATTTAAAAAAAATTTAGATCTATATAATATAAAAGAGTGAAAAAATCAGGAGCAAAAACTGTATTATGAGTAAGTTGAATGTTAAAACCAAATTTACACTAACTGATAAACTGATTTTAATTTGATAAAACGTGCAATCACGTTCCACTTCTTCATATCTCGCGTGCTTGGTTGCAAATTTCATGTCAAATGTCAAACCAGTCTGACCCTGTCTTGAGACGTAGGTTATATAAAGGGAGCGCGAAAATGGAATTTGCCTAATTTACTGTAGTTTGGTTGATTTTACTGGACACCTTTATCAATGGAGTTGTACGTTGCCGTTTTATTGATTGGGTTAATTCATTCTAGTTACGGTAGGTCTTTGTTACACCGCATACAAATAATATTATAATGATCTATATAATAAAATAGATTAATTCTGAAATCATAGGAATACATAGTTACAAAAATGAACGTAAGAAAAATATTTCTCAATATATAACTCCATCTAAGGTACCTTTATTTCAATACAGTAGAGCGTTGGGCTATTCGCTCTAACTTGTATACAAGTTACATGTTCCCTGCAGCACTTAAGGCAACTAGAACAGCCCTACACATCGGTGGCTCTTTCACATTTTTGGGATCTGTTTAAATGAGAGCCAGCGACACTTCCGTTGTAAAGCAATCGACCGAAATAAAGCTAAAAAAGGTAAGTACGGTTTATAAAAATATCCGATTTAAAAGAACTTGCTTGTTTTTCAAGAAATTGAAGAATGCTATGCCAAGTAAAGGGCTATACAAGGAAGTGTCGAAGGCTCCATTTAAACAGGTCACCAAAATATGAAAGAGCCAGCGCTTATTGTGGGTGTAGTAATGGTTAACTGTAAGAGAGCCTGCCCTGGAACGATACGGCATCTATATTTTTTTAATAAAGATAAGGAAATATAAACTCAGTCCATCCGAACACACGCTAAAATATCATGGTGTAAAGCTTAATACTAGCGTAATGTATATAAAAACAACAAAAAAGCAATGATACTAAATAAAAAATAAAAGAATTAATAAAATGAAATAAGTAAATAAATAAATAAATAAATATTAAATAAATAAAAATAGAAAATAACATTTATAATTAAGTTATTTTCAATTTTAACTAATATATCAACTTTGAAGGACCTATTAATAAATAATGACATTTTATTGAAAACATATGGCATTAATGTAAGCAGAACAAAAAACTGTCCCATGTTAAAGAATGTTTAACAATGATTTCGCTCTTATGCCGCTCAATTATCGGGTATCACACATGTTAATAGTCTTACTGCTCACAGGGGATTAAAAAGCAGAAACAAGTTAAATAAGCCTCGAAGCCTTGCACTTTTTCATTTTCCCTCGTGAACAGACTCAATCATGTATACAATTTTGAAATCATATTTTTGTTGTCAATGCTTCTGGAAAAATTTCCAGATGTTTGCAGATACATGTATAAAGGCCGCCGTAATAGACAGGTTATAACAAATTGTATGCGTTTGAGCAATACGATTTAAAAGAGATTAAAGCTGCCACGTCACAGTATTGCCAGTGAAAAAGATGTACACAATTTAAGGTGCAAGTTATTTAAGTTCCCTGTCCCTTTTGTCACACGGTCACTGGAACATTAAAAAACACACACACACGAAAGGATGCAGAAGGTGTGCATTAGTCACGCTTTTACCCATGATATTTGGCGCTTTAAGCAATTTCAAGCTTCGGAAATATGCTATGTCACATGACCTTAGTCCCTGTGACTTTTCTCAATATCCAGCTCAAGGGAAATGCTTTCTGGAGACAATTTCAAGTCTCGAAGTTCTCTTGTACCGGTATCACTTTTTTCTCTGAGCAAAAAAGCTTCAATCTGTTGACATATAGGCAATACAAAACAGCGTGTTGAAATTAAAGCATTTAAGAATAGAAACCAACTCTACACAAGCACACAAGTTAATTCAAATTTGAAAAAAAATAGCCGCGCTAAGACAAATTTAAGAGAGGCATGTTTAGGAAATGTATTCCGACTTTTACCAAACGTTGCCAATACAGCCATTTGGCAAAGGAATGATAAAGAATAGTAGACGTCATAGATGAAATGCGTGAATTTAACTTGTCCTAGCAACAGTAAAAGGAAACCCTTACAGAGAAATGTGGAATAAAAATTAAGTCTATCTAATGCAGTTACCAGTGAAATGCATCGGCTTATCTATTCATTGTTAGTACAGGAAAGACCAGTTACTAATATAACTGCTGAAAAAACATTTGATATACTTTATCTTCATAAACATTGACAAAATTCTGAAGGATAAATACTGGAAAGGTATTTTATCTGTTTGACGAGATAGAATTGCTGTGAAATGTCAAGATGGTACACGTTTACCTTCTTTCTAAAAACACAATTCAAAAATAGCATTTTCATGAAAATGTTCTACCATCTTAGCATTTAAGTACAAATTCATTTGAACAACATGCACGAACACTCAGTTTAGCATGTGCGCTCGTCAAAGAGAAATGCAAATAGCTATAAATTCTAATATAAATGGACGGGACCTCGTATTTGAACTCCATGTTGATCTACCGTAAATATCAAATTCAAACTGAAACAGATAACAAAAGTTGGAATGGAAAAGAATACTGAAATAAAATTTGAATATATGTTTTGTCATATTCGATATTCGATAACATTCGAATAATCTATTTAATACTATTATAAGTTACGTACAGTGGTCATCCGGAATTTAATATTCGGCTTCCACTACCATTTAGTATGCTCAGTAATGTGTCCATTTCGTGTTAAGTTACTAGGTAAAATTATATGGAGAACCAAAAGTTGTTTAAGCAAACAACATTGATGATTGTATTTCATATATAGGCACATACGTCGTATTTAATTCACTGATAGTTTATCTTAAACATGCATTTAAAAAAGTCATAAATATTATTCGTAAACATTGTGTTTGAGAAGTGTTTGAAAGAGAAGCAAAATTAGATAACTACATTTACTTCAAAAGACATTTTTAAAAAAATGAACATGATTTACATTTTATACCGGGAGGTACTTTGAACCGGGAATGTCAAGATATTACAAACTATACTTACATAAAAAATTTCTTTTGTATGCAAGTGTTTTTCACATTAATTTCATACAAAATATAGCATTTTTTGAAGAAAATTCAAAGTTTTAATAACCCTATTCACATAAACGTGTTTTACGTATAAAACCAGTAATATTGCTAACAATTGGGACCCATCATGATATTTTGAATGTGTGTGCAAATGCTTATCAAATTATTACCCTTTTACTGTGTGATAACTGATAAATAATGAATAGAACTTCAGTATCATTTACAGTAATGGACCATTTACATATGTTTTTAACTTTTTATTGATTGCTTAAATGTCATTCCTGGTATTAAGTACTTAAAAACAAAAATGGCTGCCACTCATATGAGGTTATAAACAGAACTATCTTTTTATGTATAGGATCGTTATTTGTTAGAATATCATGGCATTGTCGTACTCGCAAAATATCAAACATCCGATAGAGGCATGATAATTTGTACACTATATGTTACTGTTGTCAAAAGAATTTCAATGATTAAGAATGGATGTTCGAGATATTTTCAAACATATCTGTTCGGGAATGTTTTTTGACTAATTATGAATAATTCGGTAACGAAAAATTGTTTTAATTAATGAATTTAGGAGCGTAAACATAACGTTAATACCGGCAAACGGTGAGACAATTTTGAACGTAGTAGTAATACACGGATAATTATTAAAACGAACAAAAGATATGAAACATATCACATTACTTGCCCCTACAATTTACAAAATGCGTAATGATGCTACCACACCCGACAATTTTTCATGGTAATTCCCTTGTAAATTGGACCATTATGGTACGCAGTAAGCAAACACTTTTAAAGTTACCATTTGGTTTTGCACGATTAGCAAGCATAGAGATTTTAGAAGAATACCCTTTGCAGATCGTCAAGATGTAAAAAAGAAAATAAATGTTTCTTTTCAAAACGAATATCGAATCAGAATTTTATATTTAAACCTAAGGCATATTTTCGAATATAATGTATAAGATTACACGTTTCCATCCCTAATAAGAAGGAAACTTTATTCGTTTCGTAGGCTTAATGATTGATTAATGATGCAAAAACCGTCAAAGTGGTTTAGCCTGTTATTAAAATATGAGCACACCGTTTCCCCCTTGATAATACTAACATGTGATAGTTTAAACGTATATATTTATATAAAAAAACAACATATTTCATGCTTTTATTATCTCAACAAAGGGATCGAATGTGGGCTAACTAAATCAGGGATCAGCAATTTCATTGTTGGGGGTGTCGACGCATCTGAAGGACAACTCCCATGGCAGGTGAATACAGCTTATTGTTTAATACATTTCAAAATAGCATTCATTGAATATAAGGCGTGAATGTGTTATTGCTTTTTTTTGGAAAAGATATATACTTGGTATATACTGTTGCAATAATGTGGTCTTCTTTACCTGTTGCATATTACACACTCTGAGTAAGGTAAAAGCATAAGAGATGCAATCATTTAAGTCACAGTCAACAAGATGAAAATATATTAAAAAAAACGTCAGTATATCATACACATTCAAAAAGATAATACCATTTGAATATTTTCAAAATATGATTGAAGTAAAAGACGCTACGATGAATTGGATTGTGTACAATGCGAAAGAACTTTATTGTTACATCTGACTACGTTTAAAAGGTTGTATCATAGTTCAGAGACTTTACTATATAAAACGTGTCAGAGTTAAGTCGTATATCAATACATGCACAATATTCAGATGTTCGTGCATTGATTTCTTTTTTCTGGGGTTTCATATTGTTACGATAGGTAACGTGTTTTTATTTTTGCCTATGATGCATCAACTCGGCAATCTGATAGATACTCGAGGGCTAAGCCCCCTCGTACAAATCAAATCGCCGCCTCGTGTTTTGATTTTCTATCTTTTACTTTTTTGTCAATGAGGATGCACCGTGAGTGTCGCACAAGTATGCTACTGAGGGCGTTAAACATAGGCTAGCTAAGAATGCTGTCGCTTGATATTCTTTTTAAGTATTGACTTGAAGTCTCTTTCGTATCTTCTTAAAAGGTCGGATTGCAAGTTAAAGCCAGCGGCAATTCATGGGCAATGATATGTGGAGGAACACTTGTCACCGACGGTAATGCTTTGAGGGTCATCACTGCTGCCCATTGTTTGAGGTATGAAAAAACACGTTTTTTTAAATAGCGGAGACTTTACTGGATGGGCTTTAAGTATGGAGAACTTAAGTCAATGATAATTGATATTAGTATTCTACTAGTCCGTTTCTTGTTCATTAAATGTACATGTCCAGATTATTTATTGCATTTACTATGATACTTTATAGGTGATGCTGTATACTATACCAATTACAATATACAGTATGTAACGGTTCTTTCTGCAAATAAAATTATTTCAACTAAACATGTTATTTCATATATACATAATAGACAAACAAGAATGAAATTTATCATATAATTTTCGACGTTTCTCGAGCGTTCATTTAATTGTGTACATGTAATGGTCTGAAAAAAGAAATGACGTCACAAATATATATTTTGAAACTAAAATATGAATAAAAAATTAACGTTATCAATGTTCCAGTATTTTGAACGTTTGTCAGGTACCAGTCATGCTATTTTATGTATGTAACTTTATGGCGCCGTTATATGTCGCAACTGCCCCTCACCGCTGTGGGTTCGAATCCCGACAGGGACTTTGGATTCTTTCATGTGAGGAAGCTATTTAGTTCTACGGTGGTGCCCGTTCGTGCCTGAAATAATGCACGGAAGGGCACCTGAGGTCTTCCTCCACCAGTAAAGCTGGAACGTCGCGATATGACCTATACTGTGTCGATGTGACGTAAAACCCAAAACAAAACAAATAAGAACCGGTTGAACCGGGTGATGTTCCCCGAGAAGGTTCTGGGCACAGGAAAGTATAAAAAAGTTAACAAAGGGCAAAATCTCCAAAATTAGGCAAAGCAGAGTTATGTTTTTTTGCACTGCAATTCTATTCAATGAGATCTATCTATCTATAAAGTTTCCTGATGATATCAGAGTTATGTCCCGGGTAAAAGTCAAAGTGTAAAAATGAACAAAGGGCAATAACTCCAAAATTAGACCAGTCTTTGTTTAGGTTCTTTAAGCATTGCAGTTTTATCCAATTATATCTAGCTACCTACAAAGTTTCATGTTGATATCTCTAATAGTTTTAAAATAATGTCCAGGACAAAAGTCAAAAAATAAAAATAAACAAAGGGCAATTACCTCAAAAGGCAAGGCAGAGTAATGATTCCTAAGCACTGCACTTCCACCCAATGAGACCTATCTATCTACAAAGATTCATATTGATATCTCTTATAATTTAGAGTAATATCCCAGACAAAGCTCAAAGTGTCAAAATGAACAAAGAGCAATAACTCCAAAAGTAGGCAAGACAGTGTTACAGTTCTTGTGCACTGCAAAGTTTCTTGTTGATATCTCTTATACATTAAGAGTTATGTCCAGGACAAAGTTCAAAGTGTAAAAATAAACAAAGGGGGATAATTCAAAAATAAGGCAAGGCAGAGTAAAGGTTCTTGTTCACTGCACACCTACTCAATGAGATCTATCTACCTACAAAGTTTCATGTTGATACCTCTGTTACTTTTGAGTTATGTCCCGGACACAGTTAAAAGTGTAAAAATAAACAAATGGGGATAATTCAAAAATTAGACAAGGCAGAGTTACGGTTCTTGTGCACTGCACACCTACTCAATGAGATCTATCTACCTACAAAGTTTCATGTTGATACCTCCTATACTTTTAGAGTAATGTCCCGGACAAAGTTCAAAGTGTAAAACAAACAAAGGGGGATAATTCCAAAATTAGGCAAGGCAGAGTTACGGTTCTTGTGCACTGCACACCCACTCAATGAGATCTATCTACCTACAAAGTTTCATGTTGATACCTCTTATACTTTAAGAGTTATGTCCCGGACAAAGTTCAAAGTGTAAAAATAAACAAAGGGGAATAATTCAAAAGTTAGGCCAGGCAGAGTTACGGTTCTTGTGCACTGCACACCTACTCAATGAGATCTATCTACCTACAAAGTTTCATGTTGATACCTCTTGTTGTTTTAAAGTTATGTCCCGGACAAGAAAAGGGGACGGACGGACGGACGGATGGAAAGACGGACAGACGGACGGACGGACAAAGCGGCGACTACATGCTCCCCCGAAAATTTTTCGGGGAGCATAAATATATGTCACAACCCCGCTAAATGTCCCACTTGTCGCTCACTGTTGCACAATTGTCGCTTAATGTCGCAACCGCAGCTATATGCCGCAAAACTGTCTGCCGTTAAATGTCGCAATGGTAACGTTAAAAAAATGAGATTGATCGATGCGATATTTCTTTTACAGTGGTACACGGCCAGACGCTTACAGGATTGTTTTCGGATTGCATCTGAGAAGTCAACAGAATAGTAACCTTGCTAAAATTGTGCAGAGGTCGCCGATAAAGGTTGTCCCACATTCCGGGTACAGCAGTAATACACTGAGAAATGACATCGCCGTGTTTGGTAAGTAGACGTTCCATTTTTTGTTTGTAATATTATCTAAAAAGAAAGACAATCATCTCCTTTTGTGCTTGACTAAAAGCAACATTAACGGAATAAGAGACTTAAGTACTCTTTTGTTGCGTAGGGAACACCCTAATTTAAAAAGACGTACTGAATTTATGTTGAAAATCAAAGTGTCCGTATATACACAAATGCACTTTACTAATAATTATATGTGCTTTCCAAATAATTCTACAAAACATAGCACTTAGAGTCATAATTTGACCAATCAAAAAATCCCTCGTTTTACGGCCAAAGGAAAGACAGTGCATTGTTTAATATTGCCAGAAGTGCTTTGTATTGTTTAAAATAAACTACTGATTTTTTTATTATAGAAGAGTCAATACAGTTCACAGTTCAAGCTATTATCTTACTAAATAGATACTACCATTTAAGTTGACTATATTCAAAGACATTTCAATCCATATCTTTCAGACTTATGCCTCGAACAAAAATAAAGTGACAAGGAAAGAAATACACTGGGCAATAACTCTTATTTTGTGTAGCAATGATGTTACAGCAAATCTAATTTGGCATTTATCTTAAAGTAATTGGCACTTGCTATGTCTGAATGACTTTGTTCTTTGTCTCTCAATATTCACTTTTTATAACCAAAATCAAGAAATTATCATCATTACTGAACATATACGACATTGCATATACGCATGATTCATTAACCACTTTCACATGTTATTTATGTCATTTATTTATTCATTCTACAGTGTATATCTGTGGAACAATTAAACATACTTAATCTTGAATGTTAAAAGGTAAATAACACCTTCGTTTTTTTACGGTCAATTACCTTTTTGTACCAGGTACCGTGAAAATAGTTATAAAATTCGCAAGTCAAATTTCAGATTTTGGATCCAGTTTTACTATGGACACTCTTGCGGGTACTTTTGCATCACCTGCCTGTTTACCTGACGTATTACACACCTCTAATGAAGTAGCAATTGTATCTGGTTGGGGTACTATAAGAGAAGGTGAATATTTTGTTTATCAATAACGTTTTTTTGCGTAGTTAATTTAACATGCCTCCCCATTATACAGCATATTTCCTTGCTATTGCACGGTAAATACATTCATCCTTTTGATGTTAATGATGCTGATGTTGAGAAAACGATTTTGATAATTATGAAAGTGATCATGGTTTTAACAATGATAACGCTTGGGGTGGTGATTTTGATGATTATAATGGAAGTGATTCCAACAACGAACTATTGTTGAGATGTTGATGCCTTTGATAATAATAAACGGTAAAAAGTTTTTTATGATGATTATGAATATGATGATAATTGTAATTTGATAATTAAACTTCTGAAGATAAAGATGATAGAAGAGCTGAAAATTGTTATTTTGTTACTGAACAAATTCATCGTCACTGCTTAACAGAGTTACGGATACACCTCTCTGGAGAGCTATATTTGTCAAAAACTATATATTTGGCGTAAATAGGAATACCTTTAGTTCTACTATATGTGTATATATCAGCTTGAATCAATACTCCGAAATACACTATTGAATTCTCAAAAGTCTCAATATAGTAATGCGGTTTGATTGGGTGGTGAAAACCTTTCTTGTAATTCTAAAACAAGTTAATCATAATTTGGTGATTTGCTTGTCAGATTGCCAAATACACACTGAGCTTGACCTCTTAATGAAACAGATAAATAAAGACATTTTTCTTCGTTTGTCCACTGATTAATTTCTGAGCATGCTTCAAAATGCGCTTTATAGTCTCTCCATGAGCTAGTTCCATCATAAGTAGCTGGCTTCACCATAACACTTCGTTTTGAACTTAAGTTTATAGGGTCACGTTTTATTTCTGTTGAATTTGAAGTATCCATTTGCATGTTGCTGTGTAAGGTCTCTGTTTTATTTGCTGGCTGTGACGTTCTCCTTCGAAAGATATCAAATCGATTTCTTGGATAATTTAAATCAGAGCCACAAGGAGATTCTGTAAACATTTGTTTTTGAACTAATGGGGTTATTTCACTTTCTTTTTTAAGGGCTTTTTATCTGGGGTCCGTGGTAATAACCGTCGCCTTCTTTCTGTAAGAGGTGTTGCATATCTTCTTGTCAAAACTTAAGGTGTTGATGATTGTTTGTCATCATAATTTGTTTCATATTGATAATGAAAAGATAACTGCATACTGTCGATCTGTCTTTCAAGTACTGATATTTCATTTTGCAATTTTAAAGCTTCATTTTGGTGCTGCAAATCTCTGAGTTGTTCGTGTAACAATGTAACTCATTCTCATGACTATAATTTTTACTCTCAGCCATTTCTTACGAAAATTTATTTGAACCTGTGAGTCTAGATAATGGTGTTCTTATCTATAGAACCCCACCGTCGCTGCCACCAATTTTAGTAACGTGTACCGAGCGGATGTACAACAATTATCTTACAAATATTTCTTTTGGCTACCTGCCGTTTGATTAGATACAGATGATTATGAAATTATCATATATTATAAACAATCAGCTTGAATTAATACTCCAAAATACACTATTAAATCCTCAAAAGTCTCAATATAGTAAATATGTTTACAACATTACACTATGAAATTATAATTATTCAAAAGCTATTATAGATATCAAGCTACAACACGATAATTTCATATAGTCCAGCAACTACCTCCCTATCTATGAAGCGAGGCTTCTATTTAGATAGAAAGATAAGCTTCTGGTAGGGATTTACAACAACGTTCCAACTATACAAAACGTATTCGTTTTAAATCTACCTCTGGATTTTTAATACCTATATGTTACCAATTCCCTGATAGCGAGGCTTTCAGAAAATGTGGAGGTCTATAAGTATCCAGAGTCAAATACAATTTCACAAACTTTAATATAATGACATTATATCCATGAAGCGAGGCTCCAGTTGGAAATATTTACTTTGGCCAATTATTATTTTATACCTATTATGCTAGGCTTCATTAGATATATCAGATATTACTCTTATGTATGACGCGAGGCTTCTGTTACATAGAACAACCTGGCCCCGGTGAATTCCTCTGCTGACTGAGTGTGTGTGTGTGTATTTGCGTTTATTTATACTCGCCACCGGTTGCCCATATGGGCGAGTCCTCCAGAAGAGTATTAGTCATTTTATTTTATGCGGGCTGACTGACTGCTCTAATCACCGTATTTATACCTCATGAGATGATCGCTCAAGCATGACTTTATTTTCATTGGCTGATAAGAATGGTCATAATCACTGAGACGTTTATTACATTATATGATTTCAAACGTTCAATGAAAATACGTATGCCAATCGTATATTGTAAAGTACCTTAAACTTAAATATATTGTCGCAATATAAACAATTAACATAATAGTAAGGTTTACACTAAAATCATTTCAGTAAGAGATACTTTCAATTTAAAAGAAGCTGGGTTAAAATGTCTAAACGTTACAGTATCCCCATTTACCGTTGCTTCCATGTCATATGTCTTCAAATTACCTACCATACGGTAAAAATATTTTCTGTTCAATCATTTAAACGTAACAAATGAGCCTTCTCTTCAAAAGGTACTTCGACTTATACAGACCCATTACAATACGTGACAAAACACCTAATGACAAATGCTGAATGTGAGCAGACAGGAAATAAGGGTCAGATTGACAGTACAATGCTATGCGCCGGTGATGTAGGAATTGACGCATGTCAGGTAATGAACATCTTATTCTTCTGTTTTGAGTCTGTGTCTCACCAAAGCTGTTTACGTGATTTAGCGACTTTTCAGCTTAACTGATGGATGAATACCTCAAGTGCCCGTCCATGCATTGTTCCAGACACAAAAAGGCACTTGAGTAGAACCACTGATATTCAATAGGCTAATTTGATAGCTTCTTCATATTAAAGAATCCAATGTCGCTAGCGGTGAGGGACAAATGTCAACAACCTTAACTTCTAGACCACGAACGCCCGTTAATTCTTCTACAAGCAAAGAATTTGCACCGTAACAGTATTTTTAAAATTATTACCTCGTTTTCGTAAGAAATATGCAGTCGACCTACATACAATGTGAGATGCAAAATTGGTTATGATTTTACTACTGTCAAAGTACGAAAGCAATTTATTCTTTCATTACTTAAATATAAGATGCATGCACTAAATTACACAATTGCTAACATTATAACAAAACATTTAAGCCTAAAATTAACAAAACACTTAGGCCACATAAGCTATAACTAAACACTAGATTAGTTATTCTTCGGGGAACAAAGAATCTTTTTATTAACAGGAGTTGGAGTGCGTTTTAATTACAAAAAATGCTATATGCCTTATACATGCTGAATTTCTACATTTCTTAATCTTTAACACAAAGCCTTTGGTCTGTTCTTAATTTCAGGGTGATTCGGGCGGTCCTCTTGTTGTAAACAGAAATGGCCGTTACACCCTCGTCGGTATGTATACAATCTTTCTCAAACTACCAGTTTTCATTCGGCTTTATATAGAATATGGTATGAGGCGCCTGATATAAAATTTATTTTGCAAGTTCTCAATCACATAAAAAATGATGCACAAAATTACCTTCACATAAATAAGCTTATCACTTCGAGATGCCTTTTTAATTGTTTTCTTTGTTGCAAAACATTTTGATTTACATTTTAGTCAAATGGAAATAAGATCATGATTAATGCTTCCGAGGGATCACTTTGTTTCCAGAGTTTTATACTTCACAACAGCAGGTGTCAAGTGCTGTGTGGCTGTCGTAAAAAATTGACCCGTACTTCACTTCAGTGTTGTTATATTTTTCTTTTCCTTGGGAATCATTGATACCAGCACTATTAAGTGTTGAAACTGAGTACTGCTCAAGCTTGTGCTAGGGGGCGTGAGGGATGTTGCACTTATTCAGTATCCCTCATGTTCAGACTCAATCAAACCAAATCTGCAATTCTAATGTAATTTTGTTGTGATAAATGCTTCCGAGGGATCACTTTGTTTCCAGATTTTTATACTTAACAACAGCAGGTGTCAAGTGCTGTGTGGCAGCTGTAAAAAGTTGTCCCGTACTTCACTTCAGTGTTGTTATATTTGTCTGGTTCTTCGGGATCATTGATACCAGCACTATTAAGTGTTGAGAATTGAGTACTGCTAAAGCCGGTGATAGGGGCGTGAGGTATGTTGCACTTATTCAGTATCCCTCATGTTCAGACTCAATCAAACCGAGTCTGCAATTCTTATGTTATTTTGTTGTGATAGATGCTTCTGAGGGATCACTTTGTTTCCAGATTTTTATACTTCACAACAGCAGGTATCAAGTGCTGTGTGGCAGCTGTAAAAAGTTGCCCCGTACTTCACTTCAGTGTTGTTATATTTTTCTGGTCTTTCGGGATCATTGATACCAGCACTATTAAGTGTTGAGAATTGAGTACCGCTCAAGCCGGTGCTAGGGGCCGTGAGGTATGTTGCACTTATTCAGTATCCCTCATGTACAGACTCAATCAAACCGAGTCTGCAATTCTTATGTAATTTTGTTGTGATAAATGCTTCGGAGGGATCACTTTGTTTTCAGATTTTTATACTTCACTACAGCAGGTGTCAAGTGCTGTGAGGCAGCTGTAAAAAGTTGCCCGGTACTTCACTTCAGTGTTGTTATATTTTTCTGGTCCTTTGGGATCATTGATACCAGCACTATTAAGTGTTGAGAATCGAGTACCGGTCAAGTCGGCGCTAGGGGGCGTGAGGGATGTTGCACTAATTCAGTATCCCTCATGTACAGACTCAATCAAACTGAGTCTGCAATTCTTATTTAATTTTGTTGTGATAAATGCTTCCGAGGGATCACTTTGTTCCAGATTCATATCGTGGAACCAGACTAAGAATAAATCCCGTTTTCTCCATCTAAAGGGGCACCGTTTTGCAATTTGGACGAAAAGCATCGGTGCAATAACTGTCGCATGACATTGAATATTATTTTATGCCAAGCTAATGTGTCAAATGTTACTTATGCAAACATATAAATTACTTGATAATAGAATAATATTTATCTATCAAATGGGTTATGACAGTGTAAATTTTTATTGTTTTAAACAAATTATGTTCACACACGCATTACATAAAATATATATCTTAATTAAAAACAAAGTGGGGATGGGTTTTATGTTGAACAACTACGATGGGGTCATATTCCAGCTTTCCGGCGTGGAGAAATACTAAACGTGCCCGTCAAATTAGCACATGAAATTGGAGTTATAACATCAATAAAAAAATTGTTTTATTACGTGGACAAATCTTTTACAGGTGTTGTGAGTTGGGGCTATGGATGTGGAAGATACAATTATCCTGGCGTATATGCAAATGTTTTCAATCTTATGACCTTTGTCAGAAATAACTTTTAGTTAGTGTATTTGTACAAATCTATGAAATTACCCGGTGAATTATTAAAATTTGCTACAATATCTAAAAGTGTTCACTCTTTTTTCACCCGAACATAGATGATTACATGGTAGGTTATCTAATAGTAATATTTATCACATACTCATGCCTATTTCGCAACTCCGTACACACAGTATTGCATAGCCGTGAATATTATGTTAACGCGGTGTCGTAAGCGTCAAAAACATAGTGTATAGACCCAAGAAATGTTAGCGATACACATTAAGTGCGTCAATGAAAAACAAAATGACTTATTATAACCCCGCACAACGAATTTGTGACGGGGGTATACTGGAATCAGCTTGTCAGTCCGGACGTCCGGCCGCCTGTCGGGTTTTCCTTGTCCGCCCAATAACTTCAGATTTCTTTGACCCACAGTCTTCATTTTTGGTATTTAGATTGGACATGATAAGTAGATGATCTCTCTTGATTTTGAGGTCACAAGGTCAAAGGTCAAGGTCACTGGGACCTTGACTCAAAAAAATTGTCCGCCCAATAACCTAAAATTCCTTTGATCCACAGTCTTCATATTTGGTATTGAGATTGATCATGATAAGTAGATAATCTCTAGTTATTCTGATGTCACAATGTTAAAGGACAAGGTCGCATGGGCATTGACTTTAAAAAGCTTGGCCGCCTAATGATTTAAGATTCCCTTAACCCAAAGTAAGTCATCATCAGTATATGATCCCTTTTAATTTTGAAGTCACTGTGTCAAAGGTCAAGGTGACAGGGACCTTGACTTCAAACTTTTGACCCTGTCTTCATATTTGGCATGGAGGTTGATCATGAACATTAGGTGACCCCTTTTGATTTTGAGGTCACTGGGTCAAAGTTCTAGGTCACAGGGGTTTTGATTATAAAAAGTAGATGACCCCTATCGATTTTTAGGTGACTGTGTCAAATGTCAAGGCCATTGGGATTATTACAATTAACTTGTCTGCTCAAATGCTTAAGAATGCCTGTCCGCAGTGTACTGAAATTGACATTTTCACATTTAAGTCATGTAAATTACATAACTTAGCAATGCACTGGCTTAGTAACCTCATATGTGGTAGGGAGGTTGTCCTTGAGCTCTAAATGGCCACTGTTGATTCTGACAAAGTGGTTTGCGGAGGTATTCATGCAATGACAGTGGCAGTTCTTATTTGGATATTTGATCAATAGAATATCATATTATACAATGTAGCTTTAATCCCAATGTATTTAACTCGTTGAATAAAATACCCGAAGCTTTCATATTTTTTAACTCCTTCAATTAATTCAGAATAATTTTTACCTGCACACATTTAATTTCCTCTTTTATCAACAATTTGTAAACATACAGCATAATAATTATATCTAACCAATTAACATTTTTTGCGTAGCAAACAATCTGGGCAGTTTTTGCAAATATACAATTTACAAATTTCTACTTCCAGTTCTTGTTTTATAATATTCTGAATAAGTGCTATGATCAGAATTGATTTGGCGCAAATCTATATTGACGAAACTAGTTAAACATCATAAATACACTTTTTACTGTAAACTATAACACAATTGCCTTTGATTATAAGTGAAAAATTATCTACTTCACAAACTTTTCTATCTCCAACGTTTCGATGGGTTAAACCCCTCTTTTTCAAGGAGTTTCTGTTTATTTTTATAAATCACATATTTTTCTTGCATGTCAGACAGGATTATCTACCGTTTACACCGGTGCTAGAAAACTCTGTCTTACACCCCCCATGTAAGACAAGTCGCGTGTTTTAAATGACGTCATTGACGCGAGCCTTTTATGAATGAATCGCGTTCTTAGGATGACGTCATTTTTCCGTTATGAATGAAGTTGTGAGAAAAAGAATCAAACACCGGCTGTTGGTACAGACCGGAATATCTAGCTCGAGGGTAACTGTTTTACGGCGGTAACGAGGCTCTTTTTCAAGGAGTTTCTGTTTATTTTTATAAATCACATATTTATCTTCTTACATGTCTTATCTTAATTAAACTATGTTATGCATACAGGAAATGACGTCGTTAACGTCAACAATAAAAATTACGCAAAACATGATGATGACGTTTTCCGTCAAAAAAGTTTCACTGCATAACATTGTTCCCCTTGTTAACTGTTATAAATAATATTACATGTAACATAGCAAGAATTATGAAACTTATTTCATTGAGAATACATTAATAATAATGATAATAATAATAAAACTGACAATGATAATAAATGATGATTATATTTAAATTGTTTTCAAACCATTCCAATAATATTTATAATAGCAAATAATTTAATAATAACAAAAATGATAACAGTAATAATAATAATAATAATTATAACAATGGTATTGATAATAATAACAACAATGGTAAAACTTAAGGCTAATTTGAAGTTTACCGCGACATTATGGACATAAAACAATGCCATTATAAAAAAAGTTCGGCATTTATGAGAAAACTCGGCAGTATATTTATAGGCTCTCAAGCTCGGCCATAATAAATTTGCTGTTTTTTCTTTTAGTTTTTTTAGGTTTCTGACATATTTTTGATCAATAATCTCTTTGGAGGTGAGTCATGACTGTTTAGAAGGAACTGTTAGCTGTTGTTGAAAACATTGTTGTTAATATTTGTAAAAATGTTCTTCTTACATTATATGATTAAATGCATTTTTTTTCTTCTTTTTTTAAATGTTATATTGATACTATACACATATAAAATGGCATTTTCTTTGTTACACTCTTCTTCATGGTGTTTATGGACAATATATTTTATTTTATTAAAATTTTTACATTAACTACTAAACTTTCTTAAATTAGGTGTAGTTTATTGTACATTTTAAATGATTAAGTGTTTTCATAATGGTCTTGTTACTGTGCTTTAGAGTGCAATATTAGCCTTATCAGTTTGTCAGTCTTCAGCCAAATAACAAGGCCATTACGAAAACACTAGTTATAAACATTATATTCCCCTGCAAAATGTCAGACTTAACAGATACGTATATTGTCTGTTGTGATTTAATTGTGTCATTGGCTCTACCTGTACTTATATAAAAGTTTATAATAAAATTAGAAATAAATAGAGATTTATATTTAAAGAATTGAAAACAAAATGAGGAGACAAAAATAACTGTACTATGATGAAGCTAAATGTTAAGACCAAGTTGACCCTAGTTTGATAAAACGCGCTATCACGTTCTATTTCTTCATATCTCGCCTGCCCTATTGCAAATTGTATGTCAAATGTCAAGTCAGTCTGACCCTGCTTTGATGCGTTGGTTATATAAAGGGGGCGCGAAAGTGGGATTTGCCTTATATACTGTAGTTTGGTTGATGTTACTAGACACCTTTATCAATGGAGTTGTACGTTGCCGTTTTATTGTTTGGGTTTATACATTCTAGTTACGGTAGGTCTTTGTTACACCACATACAAATAATGTTATAATGATCTATATTATTATATACAACAATTTTGAAATCATAGGAATACACAATTTAATGAACATAAGAAAAATATTTCTCTATATATAACTCCATTTAAGGTACCATTCTTGCAATACAGTAAAACGTTGGGCTATGCTCTCTGACTTGTATAGGAGTTACCAATTTTTTGGGACACTAAAGGTTTCAAATCGGTGGCCCTTTAATATATTGGAGGATCTGTTTAAATGAGAGCCAGCGACACTTCCGTTGTAAAGTAATCGACCGAAACAAAGCTGAAAAAGGTAAATACGGTTCCTAAAAATATCCGATTCAAAAGAACATGCTTGTTTTTCAAGATTTGAAAAATACTATGCCAAGTAGAGGGCTATACAAGGAAGTGTCGAAGACTCTATTTAAACCGGTCACCAAAATGTGAAAGAGTCAACGATTTTTGTGAGTGTAGTAATGCAAGCCTGCCCAGGAACGATACGGCAGCTGAACATTGCTTTTACAAAAGAGAATTCATGTTGTTTTTTATTTGTTTTTTTTTTAAACAACAACAAAAGCAATGATAATAAATAAAAAAAAAATAAATAAAATATGTAAATCAATAAATTAAAAATAAAAGAAATTAGAAAATAACATTTAACAATTCAGTTATTTTCAATTTTTACTTATATATCATCTTTAAAGGACCTATTAATAAATTATGACATTTTATTGAAAATATATGACATGAATGTTAACAGAACAAAAAACTGTCCGCTATTACTGTTTAACAACGATTTCGCCCATATACTGCGCACTAATCAAGCATTACACATGTTAATAGTCTTACTGCTCACAGGGGGTTAAAAGGTATAAACGTGTTAAATAAGCCTCGAAAGTCTTGCACTTTTTCATTTTTCTTCGTGAACAGACTCAATCAAGACTACAATTGTCACATCATATTCTTGTTGTAAATGCTTCCGGGAGATTTCCAGCATATTTTCAAATATAAAGGCCGTAATAGACAGGTTATAACTGGCTAATGAACAGATTGCATGCGTTCGAGCAATACGAGTCAAAAGCAATTTAATCCGCCACGGTACAGTGTTGCCCGAAAAAAAGATGTACGCAGTTTTGTCACACAGTCACTGGACATTTTTTAAAACAACACACGAAAGGATGCCAAAGGTGTACCTTAGACACGCTTTTACCTATAATATTTGGCTTTCTAAGCAATTTCAAGCTTCGGAAATATGCTAGCTACAAATCAACCGCCTAAGTCACATAACCTTAGTCCCTGTGACGTTTCTCAATATCCAGCTCAAGGGAAATGTTTTCTGGAGACAATTTCAAGTCTCAAAGTTCTCTTGTACCCGTATCACTTTTTCTCTGGGCAAAAACCTACAATCTGTTGACATATAGTCAATACAGATCAGCGTGTTAAAATTGAAGCATTAAAGATATAACTAATAGTTCCAACTCTACACAAGTACATACTGTAATTCAATTGGAAAAATAGCCGTTCTATGACGAATTTGATAGAAACAAGTTTAAGAAATGTATTCGGATTTTTACCAAAAGTTGCCATACCAACCATTTGGCAAAGTAATTAAAAATTTGGACGTCATAGTTGAAAATGCATGAATTAAACAATATCCTAGCAACAGTTCACTGACATCATAACCCAAGATAAAAGGAAACCCTTACAGAGAAAATGCATTATTTCTTTCAATTTGGAAAATAATATTGTCTATCTAATGCAGTTACTAGCAAAATGCAGCGGCTGGTCTATTCATTGCTAGTACAGGAGAGACTGTTTAATAACTGTTGAAAAAATATTTAATATTTACTTTTACTTCATAAACTTTGACAAATTCTGAAGGGTAAATACCGGAAAGGCAATTTATCTATGTCTGACGATATCGAATTGCTGTGAAATGTCAAGATTGTACACGTTTACCCTCTTTCTAAAACCACAATTCAAAAAAGCATTTGCACGACCATCTTAGCCTTTACACACTCAAACTACTGGTGTGAACAGTTTAAATGCGCGTTTAACATAATGAGACGCAAACAGCTTGGTCTTATTCTAATAACTTGAGGGGACCTCGTATTTGGACTTCCAAGTTGTTCTACCGTAGATTTTGAATTCAAACTGAAACAGATAAGAGAAGTAGGGATGGGAACTCGAATACTGAAATAAAACTTTGAATTATATGGTTTACAATATTCGATATTTAAATACATTCGAATAATCTATTTAATACTATCATAAGTTACTTACAGTTGTCATCCGGAATTTAATATCCGGCTGCCTCTACGTTTTAGTATGCTCAGTAATGTATCCAGTTCGTGTTAACTTAGGTAAAATTATATAGAGAACCAAAAGTTGTTTAAGCAAACAACAGTGATGATTGTATTTCATTAAGATACATGTGTCGTATTTCACTCAATGATAGTTTATCTTAAACATGCATTTAAGAAAGTCATAAACATTCTTCATTAACAGTGTGCTTTTAGCGGTGTTTGAGAGAGAGGCCAAATTAAATAACTACATTTATTTTAAAAAAAACGAACATGATTTACATTTTATTTTAATCTTTCCAGATCGTTATTTGTTAGGATATTATGGCATTGTTGTACTAGCACAATATCAAACACGCGATGGAAGCCTGAAAATGTGTACAGTAATCTGTAACTTTTGTCAAGCGAATATTAATCATTAAGCATGGATGTTCAAGATATTTTCAAACATTCCCTTGTAATCGGACCATTATGATACGCGAAAAGCAAACAAATAAAGTAACCATTTGATTGTGCACGATTGGCAAGCATATGGATCTTAAAAGAACACCCTTTCTAGATTGTCAAGTTTAATGAAAAAAAAAGCGAAAATAAATGTTTCTTTTCAAAACGAATATTCGAAATGGAATTTCATATTTAAATTTTAGGCCGTTTTTCGAATATAATGTATAAGATTATACGTTTCCATCTTTAGTAAGAAGGACACTTTATTCGATTCGTAGGCCTAATGTGTGTCTTTAAAGATTGATTTATGATGCCAAACCTTCAAAGTGGTTTAGACTAATATGAAAATATGAGCACACCGTTACCCATGTTAACCTTAATAATGCTTGCAAGTCATAGTTTAAACGTGCATATTTATATAAAAAACAACATACTTCATGCTTTTATTATCTCAACAAAGGAATCGATTGTGGGCTAACTAAATCAAGGATCAGCAATTACATTGTTGGAGGTGACGATGCATCTGCAGGAGATTACCCATGGCAGGTGAATACAGCTTATTGTTTAATACATTTCAAAATAACATTGAATATAAGGAGTTTTACATTGTACTGTTTTTTCTGAAAAGATTACTACTTGGTGTATACTGTTGCAATAATGTGGTCTTCTTTTCCTGTTGCATACTACACACTCTGAGTAAGGTTAAAGCTAAATAATTCATCCATTTAAGTCATAGTCAACAAGATTAAAATATAAAAAATACTGCAGTATATCATACATATTCAGAAAGATAATACCATTTGAATATTTTCAAAATATGATTAAAGTAAAAGACGCTACGATAAATTGGATTGTGTACAATGCGGAAGAACTTATTGTTACATCTGACTACGTTTAAAATGATGTGTCATAGTTTGGAGACATTACTATTTAAAACGTGTCAGAGTTAAATCGTATATCAATACATGCACAGTATTCAGTTGTTCGTACATTCGTTACTTTTTTGGGGGGTTTCATATTATTACGATAGGTAACGTGTGTTTATTTTGCCTATTATGCATCAACTCGGCAAGCCCCCTCGTACAAATCAAATAGCCTCGTGTTTTGATTCCCTATCTTTTACTTTTTTGTTAATGAGGAGGTACCGTGAGCGTCGCACAAGCATTATACTGTTTACTGATGATATTTAAACATAGGCTAGCTAAGAATGCTGTCACTTGAGATTCTTTTAAAGTCTTTCGTATCATCTAAAAAGGTCGGATTGCAAGTAAAAAGCGGCAATTCATGGGCAATGATATGTGGAGGAACACTTGTCACCGACGGCAATGCTTTGAGGGTCATCACTGCTGCCCATTGTTTGAGGTATGAAAAAACACGTTTTTTTTAAATAGCGGAGACTTTACTGGATGGGCTTTAAGTACGGTGAACTTAAGTCAATGATAATTGATATAAGTATTCTACTAGTCCGTTTCTTGTTCATTAAATGTTTATGTCCAGATTATTTAATGCGTGTACATGTAATACAGCAACTATGATACTTTATAGGTGATACTTTATAGGTGATGCTGTATACTTTACCAACTACAATATACAGTATGTAACGGTCCTTTCTGCAAATAAAATTATTTCCACTAAACATGTTATTTCATTTATACATAATAGACAAACAAGAATGAAATAAATCATATAATTTTCGACGTTTCTCAAGCGTTCATCTAATTGTGTACATGTAATAGTCTGAAAAAAAAAGAAATGACGTCACAAATATATTTTGAAACTAAAATATATATAAAAATGAACTTTATCAATGTTTCAGTATTTTGAACGTTTGACAGGTACCAGTCATGTTATTTTATGAATGTAACTTTATGGCGCCGTTATATGTCGCAACGCTGCTAAATGTCCCACTTGTCGCTTATTTCGCAGCATTGTCGCTTAATGTCGCAACCGCCGCTATAAGTCGCAAAATCGTCTGCCGTTAAATATCGCAATGGTAACGTTAAAAAAAATGAGATTTATCGATGCGTCAGTATTTCTTTTACAGTGGTATACGGCCAGACACTTACAGGATTGTTTTTGGCTTGCATCTGAGAAGTCAACAGAACAGTAACCTTAATACCATCGTGCAAAGGTCGCCGACAAATGTTGTCCCACATTCCGGGTACAGCAGTAATACACTGAGTAATGACATCGCCGTGTTTGGTAAGTAGACGTTCCATTGTTTGTTTGTAATATTATCTAAAAAGAAAGACAATCATCTCTATTTTTGCTAGACTAAAAGCAACATTAACGGAATAAGAGACTTGTGTACTCTTTTGTTGCTTAGGCAACGCCTCGAAATAGAAAAGAAGTAATGCATTTATGTTGATAATCAAAGTGTCCGTATATATACAAATGCAATATACTAATAATTATATTTGCTTTCCAAATAATACAACAAAGATTGAACTTAGAGTCACAATTTGACCAATCAGAAAATCCCTCGTTTTACGGCCAAAGGAAAAACAGTACATTGTTTAACATAGCTAGAGGTGCTTTGTATTGTTTAAAATAATCTACTGATTTTTTTGATTATAGAAATGCCAAGACAGTTCACAGTTCAAGCTATTATCTTACAAAATAGATACTACCATTTTAGGTATATTTATTTTAAGACATTTCCATCCATATCTTTCAGACTTATGCCTCGAACAAAAATAAAATGACATGGAAAGAAATACATTGGGTAATAACTCATAATTTTTGTAAAGGAGAAATATTCTATTCAAACGATATAGAGCGGAGTACATACATGTACATACAAGCTCAGATTGACATTGACCTTGATTCCGAGGTCCGAACACGTATTATACACACAGTTTTATTATGGTTAACATTTCGGCCGTATAGTTTCAAATGAATTCCATCGGTCCAACAAGACACAGAAATTGGGAACATAACCATCTAGTGATCAGTTTTAAAATGTTTCATTCCAGACCTTAGCCCAGGACCAATATAAAAGTAATATATAAATTGAGTAATATAAGAAAATTAAAAAGCAGTAATTTAAAAAAAAAAATCAGAGACGATCTTGATACGTTTCATTGTTTTTACATGTATAAATGCTCAACAGCAACTGGCATTTTATTTATGTCAATAAACCAAATTAAATCCCCGGGTTTTAAATTTTTTTTTTTCAAAAAATTTTTAAAATTTTAAAATTTTTTTTTCAAAGGGTTTTGTCTTATTTTTTTTTGTTTTTTTATTTTTTTTAACCCAAAAAAATTTCTCTAAATTTTGTGAATTAATTGTTACCAAACTATTTTTGCATTTATTTTTATTAAGGGGGACTTAATAAAAACAAAAATCTTGAATGTCAAACGATAAATAACACCTTCGTTTTTTCAGTCAATAACCTTTTGTACCATATGCTGCACAAAGGTACCGTAAAAATAGTTATAAAATACGCGGGTCAAATTTCAGGTTTTGGCTCCAGTTTTACTATGGACACTCTTGCGGGTACGTTTGCATCACCTGCCTGTTTACCTGACGTATTACATACCACTAATGAAGTAGGGATTGTATCAGGTTGGGGTACTATAAGAGAAGGTAAGAATTTTTTTTCAATAATGTATTCTTGCTAAATTATATGAAAATGCTGCCACATTATACAGCATATTCCCATGCTATTGCACGGTGATTTTGATGTTTATGATGCTGATGATTTAGATAATGGAAGTGAAAACGATCTTGATAATAATGTAGGTGATCATGGTTTTAATAATGATAACGCTTGAGTTGGTGATTTTAATGATAATAATGAAAGTGAGTCCAGTAAGTTAAACAATATATTGTTGAGATGTCGATGACGTTGATAATAATAAACGGTGGGGAGTGTTTTTATGTAATTATGAATACGATGATAATAACAATTTTGATGAAAATTGTAATTTTATAATTATAATTATAATTCTGAAGATATAGATCACTGTAGATGATGGAAGAGTTGTAAATTATGATTTTGTTACTTAACAATATTCGTCATTGCGTAACGGAGTAACGGATAAACCTCTCCGGAGAGCTTTATTCGTCGAAAACTATATATTTGGCGTAACGATGGATACCTTTAGTTCTACTATATTTGTATAATTATAATTAAATTACAAAAATGCACAATGGCATTGAATAAATACAAACATCCAGGTTGGTGTTTCGAACTTCACTATGCATCCCCATTTCCTGTTGCTTCCATGTCATATACATCATTTACCTACCATACGGTATACATTTAAATCGTCATGTATATTTAACATGCCTCATTAAAAACAGTTTCCGTTCCATCATGTTAAAGGTTTAAACGTTACAAATAATTCTTTTCTTCAAAAGGTACTTCGACTTATAGAGACCCGTTACAATTCGTGACAAAGAACCTAATGACAAATGCTGAATGTGAACAGACCGGAAATAAGGGTCAGATTGACAGTACAATGCTTTGCGCCGGTGATGTAGGGATTGACGCATGCCAGGTAATGAACATCTTATTCTTCTGCTTTGAAGTTGTTTTTTGCGTCTCACCAACACTATTTACGTCATTTAGCGATTTTCCAACTTAAGTGGTGGAAGGAGACCTCAGGTGCCTGTCAATGCATTGTTCCAGACTCGAAGAGGCACCTGCGTAGAACCACTGATATTCAATAAGCTAATTTGATAGCTTCTTCATATTAAAGAATCCAAAGTCGCTAGCGTGAGGGACAAATGGCTTAAAGTCAACAACCTTAACTACTAGACCAGGAACGCCTGTTAATTCTTCTACAAGCAAAGTATTAGCACCATAACAGTGTTTTTTAAATTATAACATTGTTTTCGTTATAAATATGCAGTCTACCTACATACAATGTGAGATGCAAAATTGGTTATGATTTAAATACTGTCCAAGTTCGAAAACATTTGATTCTAATACAGTAACTACTAAAATAAAAAATGGGAGATGCATGCAATTAATTACACGTTTTACAATATACGAAATCATTTAAGCCTAAATTTACAAAACACTAATGCCACATTAGCTGCAACTAAACACTAGATTAGTTATTCTTCAGTGTAACAAAGAACCGTCTTATTAACAGGAATGTGTTCTTAGAACATAATGCTATACGCCTTATACATGCTGCATTTCTATATTTCTTAATCTTTAACAAAAAGCCTTTGGTCTGTTCTTAATTTCAGGGTGATTCAGGTGGCCCGCTTGTTGTAAACAGAAATGGTCGTTACACCCTAGTCGGTATGTATTCAATCTTTCTCAAATTTCCAGTTTTCATTCGGCTTTATATAGGATTTTTGATAAGGCGCGGATTCTGTGGAATTGCATGTTCTCAATAAAATAAAAATTCATGTACAAAATTACCTTCACATAAATCAGCTTATCACTTCAAGATGCCTTGTTGATTGTTTGTTTTGTTGCAAAATATTTTGATTTATATTATAGTCAAATGGAAAGAAGATTATGTTATCGATACTTCATATCGTGGAACCTGACTAATAATAAATCCCGCTTAAAACACACAAGTGTCTCTATCTAAATGGGCACAGTTTTGCAATTTGGACGAAACGCAACGGTGCAAGAGCTATCGCATTGCATTGTTATAGAAATTCGAAATTTTCCTTATCTTTGAATATTATTTTATGCTAGGCTAATGTTTCAAATGTATTTATGCAAACATATGAATTACTTGATAATACAATAATATTTATTTATCAAATGGGTTATGACCGTGCAAAAATTTTGTTTGTTTTAAACAAATTTTGTTTTTCCCCACATTACAAAAATAATTCTTAAATACAAAAAAGAGGGGTTTTACGTTTTAAAAAAAACCCCTAAGAGGTCATATTTAGCTTTTCCCGGGGTGGAGGAAGACCCTAGTGCCGTCAAAGAGCACATAAAATTGGAATTATAAAAAAAATAAAAAAGTTTTTTGAGTTCGGGAAAAATCTTTTTACAGGGGGTTTTTTTGTTGGGGGGATGGATGTGGGAGATATAATTATCCTGGCGTATATGCAAATGTTTTCAATCTTATGGAATTTGTCAGAGAAAACTTTAATTAGTGTAATTGTACAAACTTTGTTTCCCGGTGAATTATTAAAATTTGCTACAATACTAACAAGTGTTCACTCTTTTTTAACCAAAACATAAATGATTACATGAAATGTTTATCTAATAGTAATATCACATACCCATATCTATTTCGCAACTCCGTACACACAGTATTGCATAGCCGTGCATATTATGTTAACGCGGCGTCATAAGCGTCAGAAAACATAGCGTATAGACGCACGAAATGTTAGCGTTACGTTATAAGCGCTTCAATAAAAAAAATGCTTTATTTTCTCTGAAAACAGTTCTTATTTGGATATTTAATCAATAGAATATCATATTATATCACTGTACAATATAGCTTCATTACTAATTTATTTAACTCGTTGGATAAAATACCCAAGGCTCTCATATTTCTTTTAACTCGTTCAATAAATTCAGAATTGAACCTACACACATTCAATTTCCTCTTTTGTCACCAAAAATACAGCATACATCTAACTAGGTCTGGCTTTCAAAACGCAATAAGCCGCTTTTTAAACATTTTTTTCTTTCGTTAGGTGCGGCTTCTTAAACTTTATAAGCCGCTTTTTAACATTTTTTTTCTTTCGTCTTATGCGGCATTAAAGTTTTGAATCAGACCCGTGTGGGAGAAACCTTACCAGAACATGACACGTTGGTTGAATCTTGTTTAAATTTGCAAACATCCTAATCATAACCCATTCTTGTGCATTATCCGATAAAAAATGCCATTTCAACATCGTTAACGTTAAAAGACAATTTAAATAATCAAACTATTGATATTGTCAATAAAATTGCATAGTTATCATACTGCAAAACATTAATTAAACCGGCTGATGTCGACGCAAGACCTCGTGTGATGTAATTTGCGGAAACCGCTTCGAGTACTGGCATGTACTGTATTTAGAACATCTTTATTGATATGGCATAATTTCAATACTCAAAATTTCATTTTTATTTACGGTTTCTTTATTTTACAGTACTTATGTAAAATAGTAGAATGAACGGCAGCAAAAAACCTTTTACAATTTTGGAAAAAATATTTTGTAATAAAAAGACCTTGGCATTGTTTTCGCATAATTATTTAAATGAACCCGAGGTCAATCTTGTACTCACGTGATCAAACATTTTGGCAAGATGGCGGCGAAACGATGAATATTTTCACCTGTCGGAAAAAATAAGTTAGGTTATACTCGAAATAAGTTTTTATATGTTTATACTTGGCTTATTGATAGATTATACATATTTTTATAGGCATATGCTTCACTTTACTTCATCGCGTCCTCAATGAATGAATACGAGCGTGTAAGATTCCTGGCATGATTATTGATGGGGTTTCCCTACGGGTCTGTCTTCAGCTTTAAAGTCATTTTATAGTATATTATCAACAGGTACGATGAAGACCTTAAGCTAGTATCTAACCAATGTATAATGAGCGTTACTTGTAAACGTCGAAGTAATCGAAACTATTTGAAAATTGTGTACAAACTTTGTACGGACATAAAATAAAGTCGCCTCATACACATACATGTGCAAGAGGTTACAAAGGAAATACACACTTATAGGAGTTCCACTGAGGTCAAAAAGCCTATTAAAAATTCATAAAAATTGAAATTCTGACAAGGATCAATTGGAGAACTAAAAAAATGGAAACCTCTGCAAAAGATACTAGTAATAAAAAATATTCTCAAAATTACATTGAATAGCAATTTTTTTTCTTTCTTTCTTTTTGCGATTCGCAGCCCGATGTGAATGAAAGCCTTGCAAGTCTTGACATTTTTATGGAAGCACTGGAGGGCCCTTTTGACTTCTGACTTAATGACTTTTGACTTGAGAGTTATGACTTTTGACTTGGGAGTTTTGACTTTTAACTCAAGACTTATTACGTCTTGGTTGTGAAATTAATTAATTGAACCACACTTTAAGAGAGCACGTGAGTAATAAGCGAAGATGGCTGTGTTATGCCAAAATATGAAATTCGTGTTTGCGTGTTGTTTTCTGTGCACTCTGTTGAAGATAACAGCTGGTGTGGTACCAGCTTACCTGCCTTTGTCGTCTCCGAATGTTAATAAAGCATCACTCATTGAAGAATATTTCAAACAAGGTTTTAAATACAGTGAAATTCTTGGATTTTTGCTACTTAAGCATGGTATTTTGTTGTCACTGCGTCAGCTGAAAAGAATCTTGAAGAAGTTGAACCTGAAACGTCGAGGTGTACATTTGCAATCGCAGTTAAAAAACGTTGTTCGTGTAATTGGCACGGTAATGCATTATAGTGGACAGTCTGTCGGTTATTGGACGATATGGCGCCGGCTGAAAGTGAGTCACAATATGGATGTAAATTAAGCCATAAAGATGTTATGGACATAATGAAGGCAATAGATCCAAATTGTGATGGAATGAGAAAAGCGCATCGACTTGAAAGACGTTTCTGTTGTGCAAAAGGGCCTAACAATATTTAGCATTTAGATGGTTATGATTCATTCGGATTTTGTATACACGGAGCGGTAGATGGTTTTAGCAGGAAAGTTATCTGGTTGGAAGTTCCTGACACTAACAACGAACCAAAACTGATTGCGATATATTATTTGGATGCATTGAAGCGCATTGAAAAAACACCTCGCATATTTCGTTGCAATGCTGGAACAGAAAACAGTGTTGTTTGTCTTCTACAGCAGTTCTTTCGGAATGAAGCAACCGACCACTTTGCTAGTAGTCGCAGCGTTATTGTTGGAAGAAGCACTTCTTACCAGCGCATTGAAAGATGGTGGGGTAAGCTACGTCAACAAGGAATACAGTAGTGGATTAACTTTTAAAGGATTTGCGCGATTCTGGTCGTTTCAATGAACTCGACCAGATACATTGTTAAAATTTGAAATTTTATTTTATGAATCTAATACAAACACACCTGGATAGAATTGCTAAACAGTGGAATGTACATGAAATTAGACCTCAGCACAATTCCGATTTACGGAAAACCTGACATTATGTATTTTCTACCTGAAACGTTTGGCACGCTTGATTATGGTACTGCGGTTGACAAACGTTATGTGACCTGTTTTAAAGACATGTATTCAATTCTAAAGAGAAAGTTTGACAAAATCAGCGAATTGGCTTATCTGTTAAAGCCCGACCTCCAAATGCCAGTATATGCCGATTCAGCATTGAATTGGTTCCTGGAGTTGAATGATTTAGTGGCAAACTCGTATGAAGACTAAAGTCTTTTTTAGCCATAAAGTTGTTTTGTGAGGGAATAAATGATCAACACGATCCATCATTATCATCATCATCATCATCTACATCATCATGATTATCAATATAAGTATGTTGACTGCAATTATGATTGTCGTGATGCTGCTCCTCATGATGAAGGTCGACTTTATAATTTAAATAATTATGTTCTTGATGATAAGCAGAAGTTAATTTCGATGATAATGATTATAATCATGACGATGATGATAACGATATTAAGAATGATAATCGTGATGATGTTGTAAACTATAGTATAATATATTCTATAGTTCATAACGTAAGTGGCATATGTTTATTCTTATGTTTGACAGTCAATTATAACAAACGTATATGTCACGAAAGTCAAATGATATTTCTACGTTCAAATACAGCATGGCTCACAAAGGTCTGTTTGTAACCGTTAACGTTTCAGTCAAGAAAAACTACGGACCTGTGACAAGTGTAGACCGAATTAGTCTGTGCATGTGTGTAGACTTACTAGGGCCTATATACTTAACTTTCAGTTAATTAGAATCTGGCTATTTAAATAAATTCACTGTCTCACGTTCATCTTTGTAGACCAAACGCCCTAGTACGAAACTTGCACAGGATATAGATCTAGCCAGTACTACCGTATTCTTCCTAGAAATCGCCCAGGGCGCTTAGAAAATTGTGAAAGGTGGGCGCTTATTAGGAGTCAGGTCTTACAAAAGTATACAATATGTAAGAGTCGCAGCTATGCAATTTCTGTTGATATCTCGTATTTAAAGTGGTCCCGTTTCCTGACAAATCACTACAGTGGGTTTGAAATGTAAATATTCACAGTTTTTCCTTGTACAGTGAAATTTTCTAGGCCCGCGGACATGCATAAAAATTTAAAATGTCGATTGTGGTCAGTTGATTTTTTTTTCTTTTAAGACAATTTATCCTGGGCGCTTAACCTTTTACAAATGGAAAAGAAGGGATGGGCGCTTATAGAAGCATTTGTTCTTATTAGCTCGAATAGGTAGTTATCCGTGGTAAGGTCAGCTTCAAGAATTTCCAGGATGACGCATTTGTAAAGCTTAGGACGTTTTAAACGATAGTGCAATGACACTTCGTGCTCAATGGTCTGACTTGTGACTTCGTATTTCTGACTAGATACTTCCTATTTGTGACTTTTGACTTCTTACTTGTGACTTCCTACTTGTGACTGTTGACCTCCAACTTGTGAGTAGTGACTTCAAACACTTGTGGTCTTGACTTTTTACGTATCGACCTCTATTGTTTGTTTGTTTGTTTGTTTCATTTTACGCCTTTTTCAACAGTATTCAGTCATTTAGGCGGGTAGTTTCCTAACCATCGTTCCTGGAGAGTTACACCAGTACTAGAATACCTTCCTCCGCGCTAAACTACCAAAGCATCTCCCGGGGATTGAACCCACGCCAGAGAGGTAGCTGGATTAGAAGTCATCGACCTTAACCCCTCGACCACGGAGGCGGTTTCGACCTCTATTACAAATGGTTTAAGATACAACCGTTTCGTAATAAGCCCTCAAAATGGATTAAACAACTAGACCTTTTCTTGCCCTAGTATAAAGCGCCCGTGTAGGGCAAGGTCATGCACCAAAACTATGATATTTTGTTTTTATTCCACCAGTCCTATTTCCTCTAGCAAATTTAAGCTTGACATAACAAAGCTTTGGATACGAGACACAAGCACACGGAAGGTGGTTCTTTTTGTTATATTTTCCTCTAGATGACAACAATATCATTCTCAGCAAAGCTTCTACTTAAGCTCACGCGAATTAAAACTACAATAAGAGCGTCATGGGCAGCACACTCGACTATTCTTAGCTCTTGGTAGTAAAAGGAAAACCATCTTAGTCGACAAGGCAGTCAATTTTAACGAAATGCTTGACAGAGTTATCTACCCATGTCTAGGGGTTGGGGTCATTGTGGTTAACAAGTCAGCGATATCTTAAAGGACTTGAAACATAACTGATGTGGTATGAAAATTGGACAGAACATAAAACTTACGACGACGCCCGGATGAGGTGAAAGCTCTCCTTATTCTTCGAATCAAAGGGGTACGGCTCATTGAATGTTCACAAAATATGTATTTGATGGTAGAAAACATTTATCCTAAGTCAGAAATGAATTCTAAGTCCATTCCCATTACACTATATACTAATATATAGACAAGGGTAACAACTCCCATAAGAAGGTGTCTATGCCCAATCAGGGTTTTTGCTTCGCAGTTTTTTACACGATACAGCATAAATAAAAAGGAAGTATGCAATTTGTAGTCGAATGATTTATCTATCGAACCAATGTAAAACTTTTCTTATATCTCTTATACTTGACGAGTACTGGCCGTCAAAGTAACGAAAAACTGTTCATTTTCGCGGGGTCGACATCGATCGTGGCTACGCAGGAAACGCAAAGTTAATCGACTGTTGCAATCGTTCGAGATAATTTCACAAGCATTTATCATGCTGGGCAATTAAAAATACACAAAAGTAATCAAAATATACCAATAACCTATTATGACAATGTGATATAAACTCACCTGCGGCTTCAAAATATTTCCCCGTTGAAATTTCTATAAAACACCGCCATCTTGACGAATATAAACAACCGTTATCTGATTGGTCGGTTTTTTTTCGGAAATTTACGGGTATATTTTCGGGAAATAAATCGACCAATCAGATGACGGTTGTTTACATTCGTCAAGATGGCGGTGTTTTATAGAATTTTTAACGGGGAAATATTTTGAAGCCGCAGGTGAGTTTATATCACATTGTCATAATAGGTTATTGGTATATTTTGATTACTTTTATGTATTTTTAATTGCCCAGCATGATAAATGCTTGTGATATTAACTCGAACGATTGCAACAGTCGTGTAACTTAGTGTTTCCTGCGTAGCCACGATCGATGTCGACCTCGCGAAAATGAACAGTTTTTCGTTACTTTGACGGCCAGTACTCGTCAAGTACAAGAGATATAAGAAAAGTTTTACATTGGTTCGATAGATAAATCATTCGACTACAAATTGCATACTTCCTTTTTATTTATGCTGTATCGTGTAAAAAACTGCGAAGCAAAAACCCTGATTGGGCATAGACACCTTCTTATGGGAGTTGTTACCCTTGTCTATATATTAGTATATAGTGTAATGGGAATGGACTTAGAATTCATTTCTGACTTAGGATAAATGTTTTCTACCATCAAATACATATTTTGTGAACATTCAATGAGCCGTACCCCTTTGCTTCGAATAGTCGAGCTATAAATTACAGGATGTAAAATCAAGGACGATTAACACAATTGTGTTCTAAAAGCACAACATGACAATATCTTTTTAAAAATGTTAGTATTTATTATAATATTGATTTAAAAAAGAACTTTTATTTAACAATAAACAATTGAAGTAGAAAAAAATCAGTATTTATTATAATATTTTGTTCCATTTCTTGGAGCAGCGAACTAGTAGTTGGGGGCTGTTTTTTCTTCTTTGCCTTTCTATTTTTAATGTTGTCTATGACTTCCTTTATACGTTGTTTCCTATGTATGTCCTGTAAATTACAAAAAGATAAAATTTCGAAAGGTGCTTCATTTTGTGCTTCATTTTATCAACATTGCTTACCTGGTGTTTTAATAATATTATTTAATCACTGTTGCACAAGAGATAGTATTTTGTGATTTTGTGTACTTCATTCAAACATTCTCAATTAATTGAAGTTTCAGAATTACAATTTTCTAATACTAACCATTAACGACACAAAGTATACTGTCATGAGATAATCAGATTACACATGGTTTAGTTGTTTTAATAAAACATAGCAAATATATTCCGTTACTAATCTTTATTACAAATGGCATATTCTTATTAAGGGGAGGTAATTATGGGAGAACAGGATACATATCGGTAAATAAAACAAAATCAAGTCGATGACCTAAAAGAATTGAAGATGGGAAGGTAGCGGGCACTACAAACCAACATATTTTTTTATTTGGCCTAAGCACAATTAAAAACTGAATCACTTTAGTTTAGAAGGACTAACTTTATCAAAGTTAATTCTTCTTTCAAGTAAGCTTAAATTCAATGAATCTATGAAGCGAAAAGCACAGTATTACGGAATACCGTTAGGGCCATCGTGGTTGTACGTTATATTCCAGAGGGCGACAATGTGATAGTACGATGACGACAACGCGATAACACGAGGACGACAATGCTATAGACTATCACATTATTGTCATCGTACTATCGCATTGTCGCCATCGCATTATCGCACTGTCGCATTGTCGTCATCGCATTGTCGCCATTGCATTGTCGCGTTGTCATCATCGTACTATCGCCATCGCGTTGTCGCACTATCACATTGTCGCCCTCTGGATTATAACGTTCAACCACGATGCCCCTAACGGTATTCTGTACACTATTACTGATAGCAAAGTTTTTTTTATTATTTTGATTTCTGACAAGGTCTAGCTGATCAACTAGCTAGCTGAACCAAAGCGTTTTGAGCCACTTATGACCTCCTGGGTCTAGTTCTGGCTTTCAAATATAATATGCCGTTTTTTCATCTGAGGAGGCATTTTGTTCCCGTAATGTACAGTAAACTATAAATATGGGAACGTCGAATGTGTTTGACCAACCCGAATCCAGTGATAAATCTAATTCTCATATACATGGAGAGGACCAGATGAATAACCTTGGTGAATAAAATTGGTGTGTAATTGTATTTTATGCATTTAAGAAGAGTGTTTCTTTGTTTTTTAGTTTTGTGAATGGTATTAATACACTAAACGAAATCGATCATTCCGACAACCTTTTCTATGTACATGTATATATAGTGGTCAGAATAATTATGTATATATATACTTGTATAGAATAATTACAACGATTCTTGTATAAACACTTATCATAGTATCATCATTTTATATCAGTAAATGCATTTTGTAAAAATTCAATCTTAACAAGAAGCCAATAACTGATTTGGCATATATTTTGAAAACTCGAGCTTATCTGCAAGTTTAAATCTTAGTACTTATAAGTTTCATTAAGTATAGATTGTTTGATTGATGGAAGTTAGACTCGGTTCCCCCGTGAGTCTTGAAAGGAGTCACTTTTCTCACATTGAGGGAGAGTGTTAATTTCTTATGGTAAACGCATCTAGATCTCAGTGAACAAAAATACACAGACCGTCGAAATTGAATGCCCGATTAGTGATGGATATGTATAACATCGCTAAATTACATTATTTAAGAAGAATATTCAAGCAAACTATAAAAACTTACATCATCTGACAAATCCCTGTCCGCCATGTTGCATCTTCTGGCTTAAAATGAGCGGCAATGCATCATCACAAATAACAAGTCACAACTTTGAAGTCACAAGTCATAACTCCCAAGTCAATAGTCAAAAGTCATTAAGTCAGAAGTCAAAAGGGCCCTCCAGTGCTTCCATACATTTTTGGTCAATTTGCACAATAAAACATATCATTTTGAAAAAAAGGGTGGAGAAATGATGCAACAAAAACCTGCACATAAGTTATAGATCTAGACTTACATCAAATATACGCAATTCAAGGAAAAATAATTTTAGTCACGTCAAGTCGTCAAAATTGCCATGTCAAAAAATCCTCAGTGGATTCTCTTACTGACCCACTTTCAACAAACATTATGTTAAGGTTTTTACATCTTTATGATAAGGTATATCTTCTAAGAAACTTTCAAATACGAGACGTACGAAAATAAAATAATAATAATAATAATAATAATAAAAAGAAAAACATCATTTGCCTTCACCTATGCCCCCTTCACTGTTTGTATAATCAGTACTGAGGAAAGTGGAGTTTGCTCATAAGGGACATGTCTTTTTTTTTGTTCTTGCAACATATTTATTCCCAAAAGTAAGCGTAATGTACATACAAATAAACAACATTCAAAATAATTTTGCATAATAGAAAAGGCTGAGAACGGAAGACGAATCCTATTGAATTATCGTTAACATTTTATTGGTCCTCACTTAGTCTGATAAGAAATCTCAATATTGCTTCTTATTTAATTGTATGTGCCATAAGGTTTTTGATTTTAAGCCCCGACCAAAAAAGGTGAAAACAAAAAAAAAAACTTTTTTAAAATTCTAAAAAAAAAAATTTAACAAAAAATTTCCAAAAAACCCCAAAGGGCACGGGAAGGCGCTAAATTTGGGTTTTGGGTCTCATAATTAAAACTTTAAGGGGTTGATTTGGTAACTAGTTTTTTTTTGTTCACTTTTAAATTTTTAATGCTTTGAAAAAATCAGAAAAAGGTAAAATGCTGCCGAGTTGGTAAAGGGTCGAAACGTCTTGGGCAATTTTGGGCCGATACGTCTTTGGGCAGAAATGATTCGCAAACCCTGGTTTTGACTTCTCTGTGATTTCGCACACATTAATCGCACATTAATAACTATACAAACTAGTGTTTATTGCAAATAAATTCTACGATCATATAATATTCAAACAAAGATTCAAAAAAAGAGTTACACAACAACCGTAAAATAATTTAGGCAGCTGGGCATCACATCCACATGATTCATGTCATGAACTATTATGACGTCACTTTATATAAAGATAAATAAACATTTGTGACCTAATTAAAATATTTGCGCTTTAATCAATGTTATAACTGTCGCAAACTTGTTTACTTTTACATTTATCCCTGTTAAAAAAAGAAAACAATAACAAATGATAATGTACAACAAAATTGAATGAATGTTTGTACTACCTTTCTTCTTCGTGGGAAATCTTCTGTTTACTTTTCAGCGGGGTTTGATCACGTGACAAATTGATGTAAATTTTATGTAAACGAACGACATATAATTGGAGAGTACCAAACTGACGTATTTATAATCAAAATTATTTGAATATATTACCGGCAATTTGCTGAAATTTTTAAGAATTGCACAATATTAGAAATCTTTGACCAACCGTGAGCTATTTTTTCTGTTCTCTGAGAATGTGTCAAAATTTATGTGCACGTCAGTTGATACCGACGGACTTTTTGCGGATTTGGTAGTTAACGATATTAGAGTCTGAAATTCTGTATAAATTATTTGTTTGGGTCTGACGACCCAAACAAATAAAAAAGACCACACAAAATGACAGGGCGGTAGAAGTGGTAATGAATAAAAAGTGGGCACGAACAAAGACTTTGCCATTATGGAGTAAAAATACAAAAACTTGAAAACACAATAACACATTAAAATCATTGTCGAAATCTTGTCTCTCGGACTTTTAAAAAATCTGTCTTTCAGTTATAGGGTGTTAATGGTTTATTTGTTTAAAATCAGCCATAATGATTTAACATTTTGTGCCAATTTGCTTTTTTCTTTAATTTCGACCATGCCCGAAACAAAATTGCTCTTGTGTTACCAGTTTGACCACTGCTCCTTTAAAATAAGGTTCAGTGTGACATTATGCTTTTAAGAAGATGTACTTGTACTTAGTTGCTTTATCTTCTGTTTGGGACGGACTTTTTAATACTTTAGAGACATCACAAAAATGTCATTGCACATTTTCCGTTGTTTGTTATTCTATATCTTAAGTAACTAACTAATCAAAGAAGTATCTTTGTTGACGCTAAAATTTGGCGACATGAATTTGCTCGGAAGAAGCGATATAGCAATTTATTATATACCTCCGAAAAAAGTTTATCAGGGTGGAAATATATCTCATATCTGGCGTTACATTCTTAAACAATTGACATTCATTTCAGTTTTTGATTATTGAGCAAGAATAGTCCCGAATCTGATCAGAGTGCCGATCAAAAGGTAAAGCAATAACAATGCCCACAAGAGGTTACGCGACGAGACTCAAAGTATACGAAGATATCACAAAAATCTACATGTTTATGAATTTGTGACTATGAGAGTATTTAACCTGCATGTTGTTACACTTGCTTTACGCCGTTGAAATAATGATGCATGTAAACTTACTCACGAAGTACTCCTGTTTGAATAAAGCTTACCCAATGTGCTGAGTATGTGAAAACGCATTACCAAAACTGCAAAAGTAGCTCAGCAATTCTTTTTTTTTAAAGTAATGTTTGCTTGTGAGAAGAGACGCACTTTATCATAACGCCGACTAGCGTCTCACAAAGTAACGTTTATATTTATAAGCAACAAACTAATTGCACGCTGTCCTCATAGTCCAAAAAAATGAAAGTAACAAAGAAACAAACCAAGAATATCCACTAGTGGAGCGCGTAGTTGTTTTGTTAGCAGTAAATAACAAGTTTTGGTATTCCATACGCCATAGGCAATCATCTGCTCTGTACATCTTTTCAGGAAATTACTGACCAATAAAAACAAACTGTTTACTGTCCGTTATTGACCGGGCAATGGAAAGAATAGAAATGAAAATAAGCAAGGTTGTATTAATTTTTCTAACCGACACAAGTGGTTGAAATTATACGTATAGATCTATAGTTTATCCAACTCGATAGTTTCATTTTTCAAATTCTTATGACCATTTAATATTATTTAATGTAATTGGTTAAGAACGTTCGACCATTTAATTTAGTACATGCTCATTTAAGTCTAATAAACACATACCAATTTAGTGTTTGAAGTTGATTTTATAAAACTGCTCGTTTAAAAGACTGATAAAATTTAGTATATTTTAGTTAATTAATCGGCACCAGTTTGTCTCAAATTTCTACTCCGTTAAATCAGTTGATCTGTGTAAAAATTATGAAAATAATTTCAACCACTATATAGGTTAGTGTTTGTAAATATCTGCCACGCGCATGCGCAGAACCAGAAATAGTTAGTCTTATTAATGCTAAATAACATACACGGTCCTGTAACAAATGCTCACAAATAAAAAAAATATCTTTAGTGCTTGAAATTATTTTTGTGGCCATTGTGAGGGGCTTTAAATGACCAATGAAAATCCTAATTTTATTCAGTTCATTCCTATGTATTCACAGGAAGTCAATATTAACTTAGACAGCCTCGATAATAAATGCATAAACACAATACATTCACCGACCGTTATGTTAATATGAAACCTTTCCGAAAAGCGATCTTTAACTGCAACTCAACAAAGTCGGTAATGCAAATACTGCTAGGTGCGACCCAATCCCGTCTAAAATGTGTGTTAGAATTGCACGAGCTACATATCTCACTTTAAAAAGCACAGACTGATAAATGAATCCAGTCTCCTACAAGTTGCGCAGACTAGTTTATGTAGCTCCTCCTACGCCAAATTACATTAACTGGAATTAGGAACTCCCAACGGTACAACAAAAATGTAAATGTATTGCAGTACATAAAAACATAAAAGTATAATTTTCAACATGGTGATTCGGATATTCTATTTTTTTCTCTTTTTTTTCTTTTTTTTTTTTTTTTTTTTTTTTTGTTGTTTTTGGTTTTTTCTTTTTTTGGGGGGGGGGGAGAGAGATTTGCTATTTCTTAAGAATACAAGTAGATTCCACTCCGCAAAATATTTTGTTTAAAACAATCAAGCAGTAAGCTTATTCTGAAACAAAAGTAGCACATAATGATTTTGCGAATTTTAAAAAAAATGCAAACATTAAGATTTCTTCTTGACTTCAATAATAGTTTTAAATCTGAAAAAGGAGAGGTTCCACAGGAGCAATGTCAATAGCAATGAAAAATAGCAGACTCTGTTTGATTGCGTTTGTTCAGGAGAAAAAAAAATGCGAAAGTGCAACATCTGGCATGCCCCAAAGCACTAGTACTGACTTTTAATGGTATGCAATGTTCAAGCATAGTGTAAACCTTGATTGTATTTGATAAGTTCCGATTTAACGCAAAGCGCACAAAAAAAAAATAACGTTTCGTATGTTTATAAAGTACAAGGCCCTAAAAGGGCATTGGTCCCTACTTAATGAAAACAAAAACCGGTTGATGCTTCCCAAGAAGGTTCTGGACACATGAAAGTATAAAAAAAAAATGAACAAAGAGCAAAAACTCCAAAATTAGACAAGGCGGAGTTATGTTTTTTGCACTGCACTTCTATTCAATGAGATCTATCTATCTATAAAGTTTCCTGATAATATCAGAGTTATGTCCCGGGTAAAATTCAAAGTGTAAAAATGAACAAAGGGCAATAACTCCAAAATTAGACCAGGCTTTGTTTAGGTTCTTTAAGTATTGGAGTTCTATCCAATTATATCTAGCTACCTACACAGTTTCATGTTGATATCTCTAATAGTTTTAAAGTTATGTCCCGGACAAAAGTCAAAAAGAAAAAATAAACAAAGGGCAATAACTTCAAAACAAGGCAAGGCAGAGTAATGATTCTTAAGCACTGCACTTTCATCCAATGAGACCTATCTATCTACAAAGTTTCATGTTGATATCTCTTATAGTTTTAGAGTTATGTCCTGGACAAAGTTCAAAGTGTGAAAATAAACAAAGGGGGATAATTAAAAAAATAGGCAAGGCAGAGTTACGGTTCTTGTGCACTGCACATCTACTCAATGAGATCTATCTACCTACAAAGTTTCATGTTGATACCTCTTATAGTTTTACAGTTATGTCCTGGACAAAGTTCAAAGTGTAAAAATAAACAAAGGGGAATAATTCAAAAATTAGGCAAGGCAGCGTTACGGTTCTTCTGCACTGCGCACCTACTCAATGAGATCTTTCTACCTACAAAGTTTCATGTTGATACCACTTATACATTTAGAGTTATGTCCCGGACAAAGTTCAAAGTGTAAAAAAAACAAAGGGAGATAATTCAAAAATTAGGCAATGCAGAGTTACGGCTTTTGTTTACTGCACACCTCCTCAATGAGATCTATCTACCTACAAAGTTTCATGTTGATACCTATTATAGTTTTAGAGTTATGTTCTGGACAAAGTTCAAAGTGTAAAAAAAAACAAAGGGAGATAATTAAAAAATTAGGCAAGGCAGAGTTACGTTTCCTGTAAACTGAACACCTACTCAATGAGATCTATCTACCTACAAAGTTTCATGTTGATACCTCTTATACTTTTAGAGTTATGTCACGGACAAAGTTCAAAGTGTAAAAATAAACAAAGGGAAATAATTCAAAAATTAGGCAAGGCAGAGTTATGGTTCTTGTGCACTGCACACCTACTCAATGAGATCTATCTACCTACAAAGTTTCATGTTGATACCTCTTGTTGTTTCAAAGTTATGTCCCGGACAAGAAAAGGGGACGGACGGACGGCCGGACGGAAAGACGGACGGACGGACAAGGCGGCGACTATATGCTCCCCCGAAATTTTTCGGGGAGCATAAGTATGTTATACCGTAAATAATTATGTTGGTAGTATTAAGTATCATACGTTACGAAAATTAAATATGTGTGAGATACAGGATTCGATACAATGATGCTATTATATATTCTTGAGTACAATACTAAACAATATTGATTACCCTGAAGATAATGAGGATCGGTGGAGTACGATAAGCATTTGATATAGATATTTTGGACTCTGAAAATGATAATGAAAACGAGGCTATATACGGTGCGTCATGCATTTGATATGACTTTTTTGGATTCTTGAAATGGAAGCGAGGCAAACAATTTAAGATTGAATTTGAAGGTGGTTCAAACGCTGAAGGTTCACTGGTTATTGTATAAGGTGTTGAAATTAATATCCTTAAACATGTTTGGTTATTTCTACGGTTGCTTGCAATATTGTTTCCCTGGATACCATAAACAACCGTAATACTAGGTCATAAAACATGTCAAAAGCGTTATCACTAATAATGCAAAGGGCATTTCCTTCAAACAAAAGCAACTTTTTCATCACACCCTACCGCTATTTACAAAATTCCAATAATTATTAAATTCCAATACAAAGTTAATTATAAACTTTGTGAAGTCAATACATTTCTGCAAATTTCTGCAATTTTTAATCATTTACCAACATGGTGCTAAAGTAAAATACATGAATATAAAAGATTCCCAAGTTCATGTAATCAAATACACAGTTTCTTTTGCAACTGTGTACATGTATATCATTTCAAAAAAGGCATCGTGTAATGTTTGGCCGCTCCTAGTAACACCTCACCAGACATTTAATATTTTTATCATGCAACAATTTCACACATTTAGTACCATACAACCGGCAGAATAGCAATTACATTGTGTCGATTTCTCATTCATTCCTTATATCAAAATATAAGTAATAACTCGTGATTAAGAGGAAACTCCATTCAGATATTTCAACAGAGTGAAGCCAGTCCTCGGGAGACAAAAGGAAATGATGTAGTAATATCTACAAGCTGTACCTTGTACAGGACGTTACGGCAGGTGTCCAGACATTAGCACATACCCACACATTCCCCCATGGCTATTACATATTCCATATAAAATGCCGAAATTGAATTCATCTCATTTTGCAGATTGTAGAACACTTGGAATACTTCGGGAACTATCCATAGAACGGGTAAGTATTTTTCTTCTGACTTTTTGAAAATTATTGCCGTTTCTGCAAATTGTAAGTTGGTCATCAAACTTGCTTTAAAACGTCTTAAATGTGTGAAATGCTCTTATATTTTTTCAACGAATTAATTATTGACAATTTTTCAACTTTGAATCATGAAGTATAAAGATTTTTCCTTCTTTTTTTCTAACTTTCTTTTTATATGAATTACAAATAATATTTAAAAGGTGACTTTAATATATAATATTTACATGCAACAAACGTTAATTATCATATAATGTAAAACATTTGAATTAATTGCTTTTAATGTAGCGGTTATATAATAAGAAACATTGTTCAATAATTAAGTCACGTTCATATTTCCATGAAAGCTCTTATTGAACCATGTCAGATTCTGAACAATATTGACGTTTCTGCTGTTCAAATAACGTCTATGAAACAGAACTGCTTTAAACTCCTCTTTTTTTTCCTTCGCAAATCTCTCATTTTGACTTCCAGTATAATACTTCCTACACCGTTAGTTGCTCAGCGTGTGAGAAAGTCTGAAAAGTTAAGTTTGTGGTTATGACTTGTTGATAATTTATAATCATATTCTGTCATTACAAGCGCTTTACCAGTATCAATGCGAGGCCTGATTCTAATGGTAAATACTTTGAACTGAATTGAATTGTATGACCAGAGATACATTTGTTAAATAAATAACAAACAGAAGTAACTGTTCACATTCATTAACAGTATGAGACGCAGCTATCCCAGTAGCATTTAAATCTTTAATAATTGTACCGAAATGTCTTCATCAGCAGCAATGATTTAATAAAAGACTTAAACAATTTTATGTGGTAGATTTTTCACACTTTGTCATGACTATTTCGAGGGAATTTTAGCTGTAAATGCGTTAAAGTGACATTGTGTCCATCCATCGGTAAATGGTCAGTGAACAGATGAACGTCAAATTAAGTTTACATTTCGCCATAATTTGTTTTTATATTTTTTTTTATAATTTAATAGGCATGAAGGATAAATGACTAACTTGGCCGAAGGAAATTTTGTTCATATCTATGGAAATTTACCTATAAAGTTCAATTTATATAAAAAAGCGGAGCAGTCTTTTTATATTCTAAGCCGAGTTATTTTTTTATCTTGAACATTTTTTGAACAGTTGGCCTCCCTGTTATAACGGTCAATCATTCGAAATATATAGTCATTTAAGCTTACCTTAACAATAAGAAAATGAGCATTATGTCATTTAAGTAAAATTTATGTTTATGATAATTGCTAGTTCTAATAAAACAAATCATGCATTTAATTCAAATTGTTAAATGGGTAAAAATACTTGCCTTATGATACTAACACGTGTTTTTGCAGAGTAACAATGAAAACCTTTATTGCAATAATCGTGACAACACTGGTTGCTATGGTAACAATAGAGATGGCCGGGGTTCAAGGTCAAAGTTATCATTTTAGCAACGGATGGAATCCAGGAAAACGATCAATGCAAGAACCAGCAATGTGCCATTTTAGACCGGAAGTCCAAACATTAGTATTTAAATTAATTGAGGTAATTATTGTAACCAAATCACAGAAATAAACCAAGGATGGAAATTACAACTGCATTGTGGCCTTAAATATGTTAACAAATGGCAGTCAGAATTATTTCAAGATGCTGCTATTTAAGTAATATGGTAGTAAATTGCCTTACAGGCGAATGGCGCATGCACACAACCATTGCTAAACGGATAACACCCTACTTAAATTAACAGAATACTATTTTGTTCCGGGACATTATTTTCTGTTTATTACAATATTCGTATATTTTGAATAAAAAGATTTTCTATGTCACATCTCGTTCGAGAATTAACCATTGCAATATGAAAACAATATACATTTGTAATGTTACTGTTGATAGATTTTATAAATATTGCATAACATATAGGTTTATACCATTTTATACAAAATATTACTTGTATGTTATATATATGTTTTACTCTGTTTGAATAAAATTGCGAAAATAAAATAGTTTAGAAAGGATAATTCGATGCCTATCTGTACGTGAAGAGATCTCCTTGTTAATGTTTTTTTTTGGAAAAAAATGATATACCTTATTATATCAGAAGTAATTTATCTGAATTGAAAGTAATTTATCTTATATCAGCTGTTCAACTTAAGTAACACCATCGTCCTGATGTTGGTGCACCAAATGTAATTGAACATATTTCATTTAAATACAAACTATCCCACAGTTGGAAACTACTAAATATCTGGTCTTTTTATATTGATTTGCAGGAAGAAATACAACGGGTCTTGTCCGAAACAAGCTGCATTGCAGGATCCCGAACACTTAGGACTTTAGTAAGTATGGTTTTGATAAAAAAAATCGCAAAATTAAATACCATGCAAATTGAAACGACAGAATATCTTTTATCATTTGTAAGCAATTAGTTAACACATTCTTCGCGTATGTTGTATGTATGTTTTTCTCGTACAAGACGGTGCAGTTTGAATAAAATAGTGAAATTATAAACTCAGCAATTAATGCCTAGTACAGTGAATATTTTAATTTTGAAAGGAATGACGCTTCAAATCAATCTGATGATACGAATTATTTTCTATAACTACATATTCTGTAAGTGAAATAAGAAATTGAAAGTTTTGTAGAACATTCACGTAATAACTCTACACCATCAAAACATTGCATTTCTCCATCTAAAACTTGTTGTTGTAAATGGCGTCCTGTGTTGGCCTTTTATCAATTAAATCGAATTTAGACGAATAGCAGCTATACGTTAGGGACCTTATATAGGAACAAGCTGTCGCCTTTTGCAAGACTTGGTCTCAAAGCTTAGTACATTACAAATGTCCTCTTCTGGCTCCTTTCCAAGAAGCACTGCAGATTAATGTCGCATTAGTCATTATCAATTGCCTTTTTCTAGTCTAGAGATAAATTTATTCATTAAAGTGGTATTATGCTCATAGTTGAGCTTAACTTACTATATAGTTCACAAGATTGACTGTAATAATGGTGATTGGCCAGTTGATGCTGGAAAATATTTAGAGTGAATACAAATCTGCCCTAGATACAAAAAGAATGTTCCACTCTTTTTAAGATTTGAAGGTCAATTTCAAAGTATATTTACAGACATTTTCCTGTCCCATGTGAGTTATTTATTGTTCATGCGAAGTAAATTATACAATTGAAAATAAATTATGGCAAAGTGTAAACTTATACATCCTTTCACTTGTTCAGTCACTTTATGCTCTTGTATGGACATTATGTCACTTTAAGCTTATACTATTTAAATTGAATTATTCAATACTTTCGCTTGCAAATAACTGTTTAAGAAAGGTATGTCTTTGGACTTGCCTTGGGTCTGCACCAGTTGTGCTAGACCAGTACATATTATCAAGTCATACGATGCTTTAAAATCTTTAAATTAAAGTAAACTTGAGTTTTATAATTTTAATACCTTTCTATATCTAAGAAGGGTATTCTTATGAACAGGGCATATGGAATATAGACATTCATTATTTTTGTACTTTCAGTTGAAGAAGAACATAGCTTACGACGTTCCACTTGACGACAAATTATAAAGACATGGTGTATAAAGAATGTTTTGTATGTGTCGGCCGTTAAAGGAATACAACAACAACCACCAACAGAAACAACAACAACAATAACTAATATTAAATGTTATTTAACCAGTCGTATTAAGCTGGACCCACAACGGTTGACGGTTGTATAAATTCCACAAAATGTAATATTTTAGGCAAACCTCCGTTGTTGACATTTTGACCATTTTTATAGGATCCGAAAGCTGAAATACATTCAACATCATTTAAAATATCACACAAGAAGAGGTGTATTACAAATATAATAATTGAAACGAAGTGACACCGAGAAAGTCACGGGTAGGTCTTGTTCAATGCGTGTAGACTTTAATATATACTGTTATGTATGTTTGATACATTTGTTATGCGCTTGACACTTGTCTTCAGAAAAATTATACATTGTTTAACTCAGCATGTAGTTCGCTCACTGCAACGCAATATAATAAAATTGTGAAAAATATTTTACTTTGTATTTTATTCAATAGTCTGCAAACTGGAATCTGATATTTCATTTATTTATTGTATAAATTTAGTTTCAAGAGTGATGTATACATTGTATATTGATGTTTATCAAGTTTAATTACCGTGTAAGTAGTTGCCTCCCTTTATACAAAATAAACGTTTGATGGATCTTAAGCTGGTATAAATAATTATTTCTAAAATAGTCTACCTTTTATTTTATCTTCTGAAATACATCAGAACCTACTGTCATGTACTCTTTTACTTTCCTACACTTATACTGTGGCCTAATGTTTATGCGAGTACTGTGCCAGCAGCTTCTAGTGATTTTGATATTATAATAACCAAGACAATTTCAGTGGAATAAGGCCGTAACTTTAATGATCAGATATCCAATAGTCATAAATGGCAATTACCACAAGAAATAACAATACGTCACAAAAGTATATCTAAATATAAACTGATAGATATGATGAGATGAAAAAAATGAGAAGAGAATCTCTAGCTAAAATGCATAAAGACTGAATAGACAACGCCAAGATGCGGAAAACATCGTATGTGAGAAGCTAGCAATTAACAGTGAGCTAATCACAATAAGTTTAACCTGCCATAAAACAATGTATGGAGAAGACACTGATCAAGCAAGGAAAAACTAGTAAGAAAATGAGACTAAGATGCACAACACTTCCTCTTTTAAATGAAACGATATACATATTGTTATTTTCAAACGTGTCGAAGATCTCAGATATATTATTTAGAACTCAATTCGAACTGTAATTCCGACCAAGTCAAGTCTCCCTCCTCTCCTTCGCTTACCCTCCGACAATACATGGTGTTGCCTGAAAAACTCTCATAATTTACAAGATGAGACACTTGATTTCAAAAACTTTAAATCTTTCTATAACAATCTTACATTCGCTATTTGATTTTATCTGATCCAGGCGAGTTCCTTCATTTTCGAAAACTTCAAACCTTAACTTATTTTTACATATTTCTAAGTGTTTTAATTTCGAAATAATGACCAAAGCGTCATTAATGGGTGTATCATAGTTTAGGGACCATTCTGTTGAAAATGTACATGTATTAAGGTAAGTCGTTTACATATACATGCACAGTGCATGCTCATACATTGGATCATTTGTTTTTTCCGAGATTTACTTAACGTAACAACAGAGAAAGGGATAACGATAGAAATGAGATAAGATGCTCGGTCATTGCTTACTTTTTCTTTTTTTTGTGCGCGTGTGTGTGGGGGTGGGGGTGGTGGTCATATTGTGACCTCAGGGACAGTGTTTGTATTTGTGCCTGTAATACAAAAGAGAAAAAAACATCAAAACACTCGACATTCTGATAAATACTCGATGAGGGAATGGCGGTGGGGGGGGGGGGGGGTTACGTCCCCTCGTATAAATCCGAAAGCCTCGTGTTTCGCTGCTCATTTTAATTCTTATCTTTAAGGCATTATTAGTATATTAGTAACCTTGTTTATTCGATACAGATGATAAAACTGTTTAGACCGAATAAGTATAACACATTTTAAACTAAATTGTTTCAATATTCCTTTGATATTTGCCAAACTTCCTATGTCATATAAATACTAATAATTGTATGATTAGTTTTAAAACTACATACCAGAGATCTGAATGGCATTTGCAACAAGTTTTTAATAAGGAGCAAGAAGAAAAGAAAATCACGACAAGAAATGCCAGCTTTTACCTGATGAGATTTCTTAAAAAAGACGTTGCTGAATTAAATAACAAAAAAGTAAAGGGATATCACGAACACCAAACATTGAAGTGAAATCTTAATGCAAACAGCAAAGGACCAAAAGCGAGAACGATATCCAAACTTAAGTGAGTATACTTGCTTATGAATGCTATTCATACATGTAAATAGTTGATAAGGACGGGCGTATAGTAGCAAAAATTACGAAATATATAATATTATCTTTGACACTTTTAAAAGGTATACAAATAGCAATTATAATTACTAATATCTTAGTATACCGGCAATTTTTACAGGTGTTTAATATTTTGAACGTAACTAAGGTCAAAATCTAAATGTTTTAACGAAGGGCATATTTTAATTAGTGGTAACAACTCAACTTAACCATGATCTGCACGTGAAAGTATATGTATAATATATACCGTTCAAAAGATATTTGATTTTTCTAACCAACAGTCACACGATTTGCACGTGCAATAAAATATTTGCAGGTCATTTAAGTACATGTGGATTTGTACATGGCTGAGTTGCATTGTGATTTTGAGAGAGGAGTAAAGAAATTATTGCAATATTTGTGGGTTACTGAGTAAATGCGAGTCAGAAATAAAAACGGATCTAAGTTATGAAGAAAATCGTACAATTGCCAGATGGTTGTCAATGTTTAAGGGTGGTAGAATTAATGACATTTAATTTAACGCGAGCCATTGCCACTAATAAAAATATGCATTTTTAAGTGTTTTTATAAACAAGTCATGCCTGTGAAGATGATTAATAGAGCCTTTGAAGACATTCACAATGGATCTCTTCATACCTTTTCAGCTTAAGAATACATTCGAGCCGAGTCACGACAAAACCAGCATAATGCGTTTGCGACCAGCATGGATCCAGACCAGCCTGCGCATCCGCGCAGTCTGATCAGGATCCATGCTGTTCGCTTACAAACCCTTTTACAAGTAGAGAAACTGATAGCGAACAGCATGGATAACAGCATGGTTTTGTCATGACACGGCTCATTTCGTAAAAGCATTTTTTTAACTGTTCTTTTTGGTAATATACGAGTTTATACACTGGTAGAGAGCGCTTCCGACGGCACTACGGGCATCGAACCGACCACCTCGAGACCAAGATTCCATGTATGGATTTAGCCAAAAGTCACAAGGAGAGAGGTCAGGACTATAAGCGGGATGTAGCAAAACCTCATGCTCTGCCCCTCTAAATAAGCTTGGACCAAAGCAGACCCGTACCCAGGTGCATTATCATGGAGTAATTTCTTACGCACATTTACCCAATAATCCATGAATTTTGCAATAATCTATTTGCTCTTCTCCGACACAATGCTTACAACCGGTTTACAAAACAACATGTATTTAAAATGAATGACTGGCTCAAATTGTAACGCACGTGCAAATCGTGCGAAAATAGACTGCTTGGTTAGAAAAATCATTAATCTTTCCAACGGTATAGTAAACATGTATTTTCATGTGCAAATCATGGTAAAATTGAGTTGTTGTCACTAATTAAAATATGCCCCTCGTGAAAGTGACAATTTCAGTACCAATTTGTTATGTGATATTTCGGGTTTGTTTGGTTTAGTTTACGTAATAGTTATAGTACATGAAACGAGTTAGTTACGAGGATATAACACTGGCTGGGACGACACCAAGGGATGTTTCTACAAAAAAATGGCGAGACAATTTTTTGCAGAAACATCCCGAGATGTCGCCCAGCCAGTGTTATATCCTCGTAACTAACGAGTTTTATCTACTATAACAGTTTTATCGCAATGGCATATTGTTTTCTTTTTGTAATAGAAATAAATAAATTGTTAGCTACATTTTAATTATTGATGATTAGGCAGTTTTTTTTTCCAAGTTGTTTTCGCTGCCGCAGAAAAAACGAAAAGATTTACAAAAGACATCCAATGTTAGACGCGGATTGTAAACTGTTACCAATATTGATTCAAGATTAAAGGGCTTTTTTCTCAGAGAAAATAATATCTGTCTGATCTTTGCGAACAGCTCTAAAATATACAAACCAGTTAAGGGAAAGAAAAACATATCTCAGTTTTGCAACTACACATGTACACCCGTTTATATCTATGGTTACAAGTATATATTAACACTCACAATAATTTTGATGATAATAATTCCTTTTCACAGCACAAAATAGCGGTAAATGATTGTAAAAGTCGAAAATACCACGAACGATAGAGCTTTGCCTTTTAACATACTGGCGCTTATGGAAGACAATTAAAATTACGATCATGGATATAAGAAACAATTACTGATGTTTCCTATGAATTTGAAAAGTAAAAACTTTAGCTGTCCTTTAAAAATCTTTACCAAACAAGACGTTCTTTGTTACGCAATTAAGGTAGTACTACAGGCACCAACATTCTTGTAGACTGTCTACTGGCAAAACATATAGTAACTTTAAAGAATAATATATTTGTCCGCTTTTTGTGGTGCAAATAAACTTTAAAAAAACATCGCTTATTTGCACGTACGACGTGATAAAATTAACTGAGTGTGCCTTTTGAAAAATAGAAAATCTATAACGCACACTCTCAAAAATCTTGTCAATTCAAATGGACCGCGTCATCTCATACGGTGTGTTCTATATTCAAGCTCCAATAAAAATATATCAATAGCAGGAGGGTATTTTCGTATATAGGTTATCTGGTTATTAGGTTATTCGAGTGAATATGTGTGGCTTTGACATCAGTAAAATTTTAATTGAATGCAGGAGTATTTAATTCGGTAAAGGTAACATAATATAAGTACATATATAAGTAATTAATTACGGCCCACATAAAGTGAATGGTGTCAAATGGTAAACTTTATAAAGAGTACTTTCTAACCAGTTCTTTTTCCACATGGCATAAACTGCTACAAGATTGGCGGGAAATTCCCTGACAATTTGTTTCTCTACCGTGTGGTCTAAAGTTTTTAGAGGAGACTGTTTAGTTCTTGTGTGAAATCATTTTTTGTTACCTTGACATACTAGCTGTTAAAAACAAACAAACAAACAAACAAACAAACAATAAACAATTTACAGAAACTTATATGTCTTAAATTCCATTTCAGGGAGCTTTTTCTGTGCTCAAAGGCTAATTCTGCACGAATACAACCCATTTGATTATCAGTTAAGATCAGAAAAGGAAATGTAAAAAAGTATAATTGAAAACCAAACATGGACGATTAAGATTAACAAAGAAGGCTGGCGTGTAATATACGCGCCCTCCCCACAGAAACCAGCATCACAGAGTTACTGGCATTGAGTCCAGCAGGGAAACAAGGGGAAAGGGAAAGGACAAAATGGCGAATTACAGTCGAGGCGTTATTATATAAAAACTGAAAGAAGGAAATCATAAAAAGACACACAGTAAATTATCTAATATACACTTATTGACTTGTGAGCCATTGAATATGATGTGATATTCACCGGCAGATGACGAGGTCAATATGACTTTCTGCCGGTGAATATCACATCATATTCAATGGCTCAGTAGTCAATAATTGTTTTATTATATGAATAGGCTTAGAAATAAAGAAAATCACAAACAAGTACATCCTTATATACATGTAAAAAATTTGCCTCGTTGAAGCGCAGGAGAAAACGACGCACGTGTTAGGCGTGCAACAAGTACGCGAACGCTGCTCATACAAAAATAATTCAAGTTTTTACTCATCATTGCGGTGAGGCATTTATATATAATAGTTAAGTAAATGATATTTTACTTGAGAAATGTGCCATAAAGATCAAAAAGCAATAATTATTTTTTTAATTGTCAGTCTACGGTGTATGATCTTTGAATATGAGTCTCAATCTATTTTTTAGAAAATCCAATTCAGCCCGTTAATATGATACTACATCCAATGAATATGATTTTATTAAAAGTTCTGTTAACTACTGTTTGGACCAATGACATTGTAGCTATATTTAGATCATATAATAAAGATGATTTATTATCATAGTGACTTTGTGTTTTATATTCAATCTGTCTGCGATTTCATCATCTTGTCATCGTACTTTCATCATCGTTCCATCTCGTTTTCACCATCGGAGCATCGTGCATCGCGAGCAAGTGTTAAAATGGTTACATCACGATTATTAAAACTGAACACCGTTCAGTAGATTCTAACAGCAATATTATTTTACAAAACCCATCTTTTATGATATATTTTTCTTTGGTTAATATCCGAATCTACTCGTATAACCTTTGTATATATGTATGGCGTTATGCAATGTATATGATTAGAGTTTTAACCATAAAATAATTTTATTGGTAAACTAATATATGCAATTCCACTTTTGCAAATCAGAGCAAACCGGTCCAACAATTACATGTAATATAAAATGTATAAAGTAGGGCAACGTAAACATCTAGTTTAATCACGTAAACATGCAAACATGTTATCAAAAAAATTAAATATTCAGTCAAATCAATACTACCATACCATATTAACATATGACCTAGCCCGAAAACGGCACGGGGTATACTAACGTCATCAAAGATTACAAAATGAAGCCTACATTCTTACGAAAGGTCATTGTTACATTGTGGGACATTATCATCGTGTATATCCAGTACCAGTAACGCCGAATGAGAAAATAACGTACGATTTGCGCAAACAGTTCATTTATTGACAACTTAACTAATAAAATAGGAAAAAGCCGTAAACGGCTGCGAATACAATGTACATTATTCTTAATCCCTCCCATAAAATTACTAACTTTACAAGATAATTCATGAAAGTTATGGCTTGACCACCGTTTTGAGCGTGATTTTGGCTTTTTGTCGACTCTTACTAATACAACAATGCACACTGTACAAGTCATTAAAATTTCGATTATTGGTAGGCAAGTGACATTGACTAAACTTCTAGTGACATAGAAATTTGAAAAAACTTAAGCTGTTGACGTGAATAGTTCTTCGCGGTAACGGCGGACAATGTGTATTTTTTCATATATGGTACTGAATTGTTGCACGGGTTTTCAGAATTTCATTCACAAACACGAGCAAGAGAATACACACATAAAATATAAAAATCTACTTTTACAATTAAAGAAAACTGAAAAATTACGAATTACTTAAAACTACGTACCACAAGAAGATTGTATGCTTCGAAGGCGTAAGACAGTGTAAACATGTATAAACTATTTTATTTCTATTCTTGCATATCAGACTGGCGTTTTCATTAGTTTTACCCATGCCGAAAATTTCGTCTGGTATGGGGGTGCCAGATGAGTCGCTTGCTGTACAATGGCATGCTTAAGATGACGTAATTTTACCGTTATGAATGAAGTTGCAGTTGTTATTTCAAGCGCTGTTGTAAGAAAATAGTTGCTGATGTAAAGACATAAATTCCATCGAAACTTGTTTTATTAAGGTAAAGAGTTTAAAATATAATGGAATATGGTATAATATGCAAGAAAAATACCTGACGTATGTTTGCGGTTCGGATCAGAATATCCGTCCCTCGGGATCCCACCCATGCAAGCCTCGTAACCGCCAAATGGGCAGTTCTCCTCGGGACGGATATTCCTATCTGAACCGCAACATATGACAGATATCATTCTCCTTTCGAGTACACCCCTTCTCTACAATATATGTGTTAATATTTTATAGGGGGGAATTTTATTCATAAATTTACATTTTAAAAGGTTTTTTTTTTAAAGTGCAAAAGCTAGTATTTTTTCTACGTCAAAGCATGTGTCGTCCCCCATCCTGTGATTACATCCATATATCATTATCAAGTGTTTTGATGTAACATATGATGCTAAAAATACTATTAACATAGTCATGGACCGATTCACTTTAACCTGTTTACAGACTAAAAACTAACTTTACTGTCTGTTGCAGAAGGGAAAAAATCCCGGCATATTTTATCTATTCCTTTTTTATTTATTCATTTATTTTTGTAAACAAAACATGTTGCAATATAATCATCTTTAAGAAATTCATATATGCAAGTACTTGTACACTAATCATGCTTGAAAAAAAATCTATTTTTTACCTCCACAATTATAGCCGACCGTATCAGTTTATCTGAACGAACGAGATCCGGTTTATTAATAGATTTTCATTAAATGTATTTTCACAAAGCTGTAAAATGCATTAAACATTGAATATGTTAAACCGCCTCACAGTATTCGATTTAGAAGTACACCCCTCTTCACATCCCATTGATCATACATGAAATATATTCAGTTTCGTTATATTTGTATGAGGAGAATGACACCAGAGTAGGCTCTAAACTTCTTTATAGTGGAAAAATGTTCAAATAAAATCTCAATAGATTTATAACAATTTGAATACAGGGTGTTGAAGCAAGGAATAGGGTGGTTGTGGGGTTTATTTTTTTTAAATTTCAATAAACGTGTGCATGTATCTAAAATAGTAAATTGTTTTATGACATGCAGTACATTTAAATGAGTGGTTATGCATGAAAAGTATATCGAATATACATACGTATCTTCTCGATTTATATTTCATTTAAGATTTTATTTGCCTTCATATAACATCAGGTAAAAATTGGAAATATAATCGGCAAAGGCTATCGGGATATACAAATAGTGGTTAGTACTGTTGTTTATTTTCTATCTAACTTTAAATTTTCAAGAAATAAATTAATTTTACAATTATTTTGTTAAGGAATCAGTTACGGTTATTTGGTTTATTCTTAGGTCTCAAAGAATATACATTGTGCGCAAGAAATTAGTATGCACTAATTAGTTATATAGTACAGTTTAAAAGATGATCTTATAATTCACATATATGTAACAAGATAAACGCGATACAAGTATCAATACGTATAGAACGTGGCCTCGGTTATTCCGAATTTATAATATGCTTTTAAATTTAAATAATTACTTTTCTGCAAGTGGTTCAACAAATCAATGGTTATACAACAATGTACGAGTATACATATATTAATACCTATACATAAGATTCAAATACGTAAACGCATAAAAAGATTACTTCCCGGTTATATTTTGTATGAGTAAATACAACGTGAAGGTGTGTGTTTTAATTGAGTTTCAAATCAGTAAACACATCGTCTAAAGTCTGATTAAATGCAGCATTCCCCCAGACACTATCTCCGTTAGTATGTTGTCAAATACGTCAGATGCGAATGTACTCGGCATTGAGACAGTGACATCAAATAGCTTCATATGATTAGAAATAAATTAAAAGGATTATTGAATAAATGGGAATAAATAAATAAAAATTAATTAATTAATTAATTAATAAATTTAATAAATAAATAAATAAATAAATAAATAATTTAGTAAATTAGAAACAAACAATTAAATGGAAAAATTAATAAGTTAATAGTTAATTAAATCAAAAATCTTATAAATAAAAAAAGATATTCACTAAATTAATTAATAGCTATCAATTTACACATTAAAAAAAGATCAATTAATTTAAGCATTTAAACAGTACTATGCCCTTTTATTGATAATTATAACAGAATATGGTAAAATATGCAAAAAAAAAATATCTGACATACATAAGTTTGTGGTTCAGAACGGAATGTTCGTCTGTCGGGTACCTGTCTATGGGCGTCAAGTCGTCAAGCCTCGTTATCGCCAAATGGGCGGTTACCCTCGGCACGGATATTACGATCCAAACCTCAGAATATGATTCTGATTAATCAATAATTAGGGTTTGCTCTGTTTAATTAAAATGTTACAATTTTAGCTACCGTTCATCTTTAAGACCATTTGATATGCGTTATAAATATGAATTTGATATATAACATATTTCCTTTCTTATCTAAATGGAAAGAATATATAAATAGTACTACATGTATGTATGGGTAAAACTAAATTGTAAAATTTAACTTTTTGTTGCATGGATTTACAACTTACTTTCAACAAAACTGATTAAATGTTTGTTTTATTACAGATGCGTAGGCGCGCTTATGTCAGACTTCTGGCATTTCTTGTCGTCTGCTACACCACCTTTGGTTTTGTCACGTGGTACGGGTCTTACCAGAGGGGTTCCGGTAAGTAAAATAGAATGTGATATGTCAACCTTTGTTTCTTAGTTTCTTGTGCCATAAATGAAGGTTTGTAAAACAATAAATAATTAATAATTTTATACTGATTATATTTTTTTGAATAAGTCATAACAGCAAACCATGAAATAATATATAATTATGAATGTTGTTGGTTTTAACATATTTATTCAACGAAACATTTAACAAGTGAACAATATTTACAAGTATATTTTTGGATTGGGCAGAAAGCTATAAAACTTTGTTTGGAATGAAAGTTGTTGGCAAGTGTGAGATACATCATCCGATATTACATAATTATATTCATATATGAGCCGCGTCACGACAAAACCAACATAATGGGTTTGCGACCAGCATGGATCGAGACCAGCGCAGTCTGATCAGGATCCATGCTGTTCGCTATCAATTTCTCTACTTGTAATAGAGTTGGTAAGCGAACAGCATGGATCCTGATCAGACTGCGCGGGTGCGTAGGCTGGTCTGGATCCATGCTGGTCGCAAACGCACTATGTTGGCTTTGTCGTGACGCGGCTCATATAATGATTGTTCTAAAACAGAATATAATTGTTCATACTGAATCATTTAGAACTGTATCATTTTTTTTTTCAAGCAATATTTGATAAGAATATCTCATGATTCATTTTTATTTTTTCATCAAAATTTGAAATACTTTTATGGAAAATGTGCTAATTATACACATAACGCGCTGGACAAGTAACCCGAGGTCCCGTGTGTCGGTGCTGTTCACCGGGCATGTAAAACTGTATATCGCCCTTGAAACTGGGCAATAACTATCTTATGCAATAGCCTGAAAACATATAACCTTATTTTTGCAAGTGCTTTAGAATAAAGGCAACCGAATGCGACAGTGAATAAACAAACAAACACACAAAAATAATTGTACTTCGCTACAGTTTGCAAGAGTGTAGCTCATTCCTTGCTACATCCGCATATAATTAGAAACAGCAATTATAATTATGTAAGATTTTCTCTTCAGATTTAATCCCGTTTACTTTAAAGATTAAATCAAATATTCTTTGTTCGGAATGAAATATGTATACACTTTATCATATCATACATATATAAAAACAAGTCAATTTTCAATCGTTAAGCAGCAGACGAGCTGATTTCCGGGGAAATGAAACAATCAAACTTTGCACCGGTTGTTGTTGTTGCATACATGCGCAGTGGATCCACTTTAACAGGGAATCTTATTCAGCAAAATCCGGATACATTTTACGTCTTTGAACCACTTCACGATATCATAAGAGGGTATCAAAAGGAAAAAGAAATCCAGTTCCCCAAAACAAGATTTGTGTAAGTTTTGTAGATTTTTTTTCTGATAATATCTATGTATATTACTATCTGTTGTGAAAGGTTTTACATGGTTACAAAACATTCTGTTAACTGTTACCAGTAAATGTCCTTCAGTTATTGTTATTTATAACAATATTTGCCTTTCTTAGAAGACCAATTGTCTTAAACGGTTCTAGACAGTATTGACTGCAAAACTCGTCTTGTTTGTTCACTGTACGTAATATATTAATTCTAATAGTTTCATTGATAATCAAATATGATAATCAATTAAATAGTTACTAATACGTCATTATCACCTCCCTTGCTAGATGCAGATTCACTTAAAGGAAGTATATATCTTCCTTAATGCACATATGCTTTGAAATTTTAGAGCAAATATTGATGAATTACAGATAAGAATCGACTTTGTGCAATTTGATACATATGCATAGACTTTAAAAGTTGTTAGACTTATGTAACATTTTACGGAAGCACATAGGCGACATGTCAGTTATTTCGTGGATATACAGGATATATACATGTATTTGACTGATATGTCCGTACTGTTTTTGTAGTACTTTTAACAACATCTTACTAATTCGCTCATTTTATTCAAACATTTCAGAGCGGAACGCCCATTAATGGATATAAAAGAAGAGGTTGACGGTTTATATCGTGCATGGTTCACGTGCGATATGGAATATATTCTGTCCGAGCCGTACCGTTACCATGTTGGATTTTTCAAGCACGGCCATAAAACGAAATTATTATTAAAGTGTTTGGATAATACAACATACACACTTGTCAAAGATAATGCAATGCCGTGTACGAATTACTTACAGAAATTGTGCATGGATTCAAAATATAGAGTACTCAAAACTATTCGAACACCGTTAATTTGGTTTAAAACTCTAATGGAAGAATTTCCAAACATGAAAATTGTACATTTGGTAAGAGATCCGCGCGCAATCTTGACGTCACAGCGCAGATTCGGAGAATGTTCCACAGTTAAACACGGGGGTCTCGCTGGCTGCACGAGATTTGTATGTTCTAGTTTAGAAGATGACTTATTAACGTTCGAAATATTTACTAAATTATTTCCAGGTAGAATATATCAAATTAAATATGAAGATATAGCACTTAATCCTCTATCAAAAACAAAAGAGCTGTATCGCTTTTTAAATTTGAAATATACAGACTCCATTACGAAATATATAGTCAATATCACAATGTCTGGAAATAACGCTACTTATACTTTAGATACAGTTAGACCGAATTCATCCGAAATGATTGACAAATGGCGAACTAAAATCAGTGACGAATTGCTAGATACAGCTCAAGCTATGTGTAAATTTGCGATGAAAGCATTATCCTATTACCATTTCATAAAACCGATGAAGTAAAAGGACAAGAAATAAAGAGGGCGGGTGAGGTAGACAGAAAAAAACAACAACAAAATAAAAAATAAACATTTGGAACAAAGTGAAGAGTGAAAAAAACTGACTAAATGCGCAGTGACTTTCCAATATCAATTCATAACAAAAAAAACGATCTGTCAAAAGAAAAGCGATGGAATACAGTATTTTTATGTTTATTCAATTTCTTAACGGCATTAAAAGTATTAAAAAACAGCATTGCCATCATTATCATCATCATCATCATCATCATCAACAACAACAACAACAACAACAACAACATCAACAAATTCATATCATCATTGTCATCATCATCATCATCATTATCAGCGATCACCGTTCCAATAGATTTGTTTTAGATCACAAAGAGCATGCAGAAATATTCAAACGCAAGAAGTTTAATTAGTTCATGTTATATTTTGTAATAGATTTGCCTGTATTGTATTTGGAACCGTCCATTAAAAAATAAGGGAGCATCTAAAGGCGTCATTCATTCGTAAGAGGGGTTTTCTTATACTAGCAGTTAGAAATGACTTTATAGCTGTATTTGCTACTTATCAGGCGATCTGTATTCATTGTCTAAAACAAGACGACAACAACAACAAACATTTAACATAATATTATCTTCTCACGGTTATCTCCTAACTTGACAATGATGTATTAAACGAAACGAGTTGCAAGCACTTTGAAAATTGTATTCGACAAACCACTTCACTTGACATTTGAGTATTCATTGAAGTACAATGATTCAGATGTCTTCCTGAAAGTATTTTAATCTTTTACCATTTTATCTTAAGCTTCGGTCTCATTTACTCCCGGCAGAGCCCAGCACCACCCGGTAAGTTACTGGGATGATTCGGGTAAAATGATTGTTACGCTCACATTTACCCCGGCAGCACTAGGGTGATTTCCAACTAACACCCAGGATACCCCCGGGACCATTCAGAGCCCAGGGTAAGCTACGGTTCATGCCCGTGCTTCCTTGGTCGTTCCAAGAAGGGGCCGGCAGAGCCCCGGCTGACCCATGCAGAGCCCCGGTCGATCAAGGCAGAGCCCCGGCAGAGACCAGGACGATTCCGGTAGAGCCCCGGTGGATTGAAACGATCAAAACTGATGACGTTAATACATAATTTCCATTTACTACACAGAACAGTCATATCATTTCGCGCAGCTGCCACCGTAGGGTAAGGTAAGGCCACCGTAGGGTAAGGGTAAGGTAAGACTGGACAAAAGGGAAATGGGGAAAGGTTTTAATACAAACAAGTGCAATCATCGCAAATTGCCGTGATTCTTTTGAAATGCACCGGGCTTTGTCGGGGCTCTACCGGGATCAACCGTAGCTCCATCGTCATCCTTCGGGGCACTGCCGGCATTCACTGGGGCTCTACCGTAGCTCTTTATCATACCAGGATCATCCCCGATTTGTGCTACGGTGCTTCACCAGTGTAACTCCGGTCGTTCCCGGCAGAGTTAAGGATGGAGCCGGCAAAGCTATACCTTCCCGGATCACCCCGGACCACCCCAAAGATATAGAATATATATAAAATATAAAAGATATATTAAATATCCTGAGAAGAATGCCGGATGTTTCCGGATCATCTCGGACTTTGCCGCCAGAATTACGAATGTACCCTGGTTGGCAATCGCAACTACTCGGTCCTTTCCGCCAGTCTTCGGATAAAGACCGCGAACACAATAGTATGAATACACAGAACGGATGCGGTATTTCGGTCTAACCTACGCTAAGAAACTAAACATGTAAACACATAGTAATTTAATGCTGTATGTAGTAAAAGTCCACCTAAAATGAGTGAATTCATAGGTACAAAAGCAAACAATACATTATTTATATATTTATTATTATGCTTGTAGAAACCGAAAGTACAAAAAACCAACCTGTTGACATTTAGTCGGATTTGTTAAAAAATTGAACACCAGCGTTACAAATTGTTGTCAGACATATTTTCAAGCATAAGAGTACCGAAACAGACATTTCTTTTCTTTTGGATGTCAAATATATACATTCATTTTACATTATCTCTGTTTCTGTTTACATCTGAAACCACGTGGTAGAACTACTTTCAGTCCGTATTGTTTCCGAGGTTATTATAGATAATAGCCGAGGCAGTTCCGAATGCCCTGGTTGGTCGTACCCCGGTTCTTCCCGGATCACCCCGGACGTCTACCGGGGCTCCGCCGGGATCGATGTTACTGAGACTGCAGCTTTATGTCCGTCATATTGAATATCAAAATATTATTAAAAGGGGTACTATAGCTATTACTAAAGTTGATGTGGAGAATAAAAAGTAAATATACTGAAAGGAAAATGAATATATTTCATATGAATTATGCATTGATAAATAATATATTGATGATATATATTTGATAAAGGTTAATTAACTGTTAACTGATTAAGTAAAATATTAATTTGTGTCCAGCATTCTTAATGATGCTTTTATGGAAATCAATATCAAACTGAACGGTTGCCTGGCTTTAAAATTTCCAAAATGCAGCCTTCGCTGGTATTTTATTACAAATAGTGTAAAAAGGTCTAAGGTCGACAACTACGCAAAGCAAAATACAAAGTCCTGTATACGGAACTGACTGTACAACATCTTACCCTTACGAGTTACCTCGCTTATCGAAGAAAACGACACAGGAGTAATTTATTTCTACTACAATACAAACAGGAAACTGATAATAGCTAAACGTGTAGTTTTGCTTTGACTTATACGCCAATGTACATATTTTTTAATCAGATGAGAGATTTTCTTGAATTTTTTAAACGAAAGATGAAATAACGGACTATGTTTAGAGTTACAATATATTAAAATCAGATATGGCTTTATAAGGTGTCCATTTACTAACTTAATGACATGCGCAGGTAAAGTAACAACATAGACACTAATTTATGCATTATAGAACAATATGCGGCACTGATTTCATATTTGTAAGCATATATCATTGGAATAATCATTCAAATATGTGAAAATTTGCCAACACTAAATATTGTATCTTATATTATTAACACTGTTCACTAAACAATAAGGGATACAGTTTTGTCTTTTCTTCAAAGGATAACTCGTGTATATTTCTGAGGCTCAATTTGCTTTAAAGACCAAATGTGCAAAAATCAAAACTGCCCCAAAAAGACCTATCCAGGCACCATTTTGACGTATAAAACCAGCAGCTAGAAAAAAAAGAAGAGCAAATTAGCTTAGAAAAAACTAACATGAATAAGATTGAACAGAAATACGTTATTAGATTTACTTTATAGGAAAACAATATGTATTCCTTTATGATTATGTCTTGAAGCCGTGAAAATGCATCTGCTTATTTTTTTTTTTGTTATAATTATTATTTGTTTTGTTTGTTATTTTTTGTTCGTCAGATCTGCAGAATTGTAAAGACGCAGTAAGAACCCGAGCCTGCATTGCTTCAATGTTATTTTCACTTTTCGCCCTGAGGCATTAATTAACATATTAAATATATTTAATAATACTAATAATAATACTAATAATAATAATTATTTCTATCTTAGAAATCACTCTATGCCAAGCATCTATTACAAGCTATTTTTATTATCATCATTATAATTGTTTATCATTATCATCATCATTGTTATTATTATTATTAGAATTATTATTATTTATCGTTTTAATTAATTTTCTTGCGTCTAAATTAAATAAAAAAATAAAAATTACCTCTATCTTCACGGTTGATAGAGAGTTGATCATCTCTATATAGCACAGGATGCATACGTAGCTCAGCCAGGGCTTGCATGTGAGCTTCACTTTGAAACAATAAAAAGATCAAGTTGTTTTCATCATTGTCATCGTTCATCGACCTAACCCATTCAACATATCCAGTCATATCGTGCTCCATCTGTTGAAACGTTTGAAAAAGTTGGGCTATATTAGGATTATTATCAATTCTATGACGACTTTCGTCTTGCTTCTCCTTTAACTCACTCATTATCAATAGTATGCTGTGGTAATAGTCATGCACAGCAGTTCGTACAAGTCGTATGTGTTTCAAATGGCATTGCTGGCAGATCTTTTTGGCACAATGTAGGCATATTTCGCGCTTTTGACCAATCGATCGGCACTCCTCACATTTCTGCTTTTTGAATGAATCTGGCGTTTCCGCACTTGACATCCCTTGCCCTGATCCATTATGTCCGTCTCTCGATAATACCTGAGTTGCATTTCGTACCGACGAAACCGTATCATGGTGGTTTTTGTAGAGGTCAAGAAGATTTTTCAAAAGAAAACTATTTGGAAACGTATTTGCGTTTATCTGTGAAAACGCATGGTCCGCTTCGCAAACAGGACATTTCAAAACACAGCTTCTGGATCTTTAATAAAGAAAAAAGAATAAGAAGATTATAAAAAGGGTCTATTTGTATAGCTTAATGACACCATAAACTTGTACTTAAGTGTCGGATGATCCTAATTCTTTATGAATTTAATAGTTTGTTAAATGAAAGTGTATGTTTTATCTAAACATCAGAAGTAAGCATGTTAAATTTACCAAATGCCGTTATTTATTACTGGTTGAAAACTTTCATTATAATTGTGGACCGTCTTCAATATGATTTTATTTTCATTACTGAAGATCAGTGTCTAACCATACGAAGGTAAACATGCATTGTAACAAACTATGATTTATTTTTTTAATAATTCTTCAAGGTTTGATCTTTTGTGCTAGGGAAAGACTGGAATACTGTAAACATATTTTTTTCAAAATCAAATAAGAAGACATGATCACCATTCAGATAGTTGTACGGATTAGATTCGTAAATCAAAGCCTTTATTTTTTATAATGGCTATTTTGTCCATGTGTTGATTGGTGCCCCTAAGGATTTTTTGAGAGGCGGGATATGCTAGGGCGGCGTTTCACTTTATACATGTACGCAACAATACTTGTTTCTTTAACTACTTATAGAAAACGAAAACTTAAGTGAAAGTACGGTAAAATTGAACTGCCTGCTGACACTAAAATAGAATATTTTTTATACCACTATTAAATCTTATTGTTGTTTCAAAAGATTGTTTTTTAATTCCAAACGTGTTATTGAATGAAATGACAAGTTTGGTAATCATCTCTTACCTTTGCAATAATCTTTCTAAACACGGCCTCCAACATAAGCTATGTTGGCAAGGGAGTTGTTTTGGTTCATTGACCATCCCAGTGCACACTGGACATTTTAATAACTCGGTTAAATCCATTTCTGTCACTGGATTAATTGTAAGTATGTTAACTTTAATATATTACCAACTTATCAACTTGGAGATAATAAATTGATAATTATACACCTAAAACTTGTTATCTTATCACTGTGACGAAAATCAGTTATCACTGTGACGTTAACAAGTGATTGTTATGATACAAGTGGGCGTACAGTTATATCATTTATATAAATTTAAACAAATATTTAAACACTATGTTATGACAAGAATGTTGATAAATAAAAGATTGCATGATAAATAACTCACATTTATAAATAACATTTTCTACGACAAATTTAATTTAGGCTAACTTATGTTATTTGTAAGGTCTGTGTAAATAACAGAATTATTACTGTCATGGTCCTCTGCGGATCAAGTAAGTTAAAATTCACTATAAAGTTCAAAATGTATTTACACTGACCGGGCAATACTAGTAACAGTAAACAGTTTCAACGCAACATGAGCAGTTACATGTAGCAAGTCTTACGTCATCAGCAGTACTCTCACTGTAACAGTTATTTTGTAATTACTGTAAAATTGACAATCCAGACAAATGACTCTAGACGTTTCCGCCCATAAAAAAGATTCTAAGATAAACTCTAATTGTCGCTTTTAACAATCAAAATGACTTTAGCATTAGACAGACGACCATCATTTGTAACAATTTCCTTCTTACAAAGAAGACAATCCAAGAAATTGCGAACACTATTCAACGTGGATTTTTTTCTGCTTACGCTTTACTTTTCGCAACTTACAAAAAATGCAGTCTGTGCATCTTTATTTGAGCCGCGTCACAACAAAACCAACATAGTGAGTTTGCGACCAGCATGGATCCAGACCAGCCTGTGCATCCACGCAGTCTGATCAGGACCCATGCTGTTCGCTTACCAACTCTATTACAAGTAAAGAAACTGATAGTGAACAGCATGGATCCTGATCAGACTGCGTGGATGCGCAGGCTGGTCTAGATCTATGCTGGTCGCAAACCCATTATGTTGGTTTTGTCATGGCGCTGCTCATTGATTTTTGCTATGTTGTTCGGATGAGGACAATTGCATTAGTGCTTTAACATTAATCTGTAAATATTGCGTTTAACTCAATTTCATACCAATAAGAATCTTTATTCTTTACCATTTTGCATGTAAGAGATAAGGATGCTGTTAGAGTAACATTATCCTAGACATACGATTCTCTGGCAGGGACTTATCATCTGTACAATTGTCAGCTGTTGAATATCAACTAATTTTGTGTTTTGTCTGAGCGACATCAATTGAGTGGTCATCAAGGAGTTCATCATCATAAGTTAACATAACTATCTCGGTTGATAACAGATGCAAAATGTCAGTAAATGCATTTTGATTTGGGCAATGTTCAATTCAAATTACTGGCAACTTATTAGGCATCAGTTTACTATCTTTGTGTTCACGTTCTTCTCCAATTTGGCTTGTTTGTCGAAACTTATAAAGGCTGGTAACAATACCCTGTACATACATTTAGGAACTTTAAGCTAACGAATTGCTCTATTTTATGTATATTTTGTCTTGCAAAAGTATCTGATATGAAGTCAATATTTTAAATAATGTGAATGAACTATGTACATGAAACAGAATATCAGTTAATTCTTAGAATTCTTACGACCGCCTCGAAAGTAGAAAAAAAAGAAACAAAAGACCAGTTAGAAACTATAAGAGTGTTGTTCGATTTATCGCTCGTAGTTATTCATTTTTGTCTAGATCAAAAATAAATAGAACAAAAAATATGAATAAATAAAAAAGAAATATCTGAGCAAAAGACCAATCAGAATCGATTGATTTCATTCTGTGAAGACACATAACGTTCATTTTCGACTTGTTTCTGACGCACAAGAAGCATATGAAATGAATTTAAAGGTTTCCAATTGTTACGCTAATTTTGTTCATTGACCATTGACATTTAATTCTAATCTAGATAACTAGGTTATGTACGTAGATTTAAAGACGTACAAAGTGTCAAATTATATAAGTTTGAAAACTGAACAAAGGATGGTACTTAATAGTAATCTATTTTCCAATTTAATTTAGTAGAAATAAGATGAAATGAAGTGTTTAATATAAAAATTAAAATGCATTGTCACAGTATCAAACGTAGATAGTGTAACACAGAATATATTTTCATTACACAAGACTATTTCCCAGGATTGGAGGCAAGTACATTGTTTATAAAACTCATCAGAAACAAAACAACTTCTTCTTATCGAAATTTTTTTTTTCTTGAAAATTTGTATTTGGAAAAAATGAATTATATTTCAGAAAAAAGAAGTTTTGTCACTGCAATACTTTTCAAAACCTACACCATGACCTTCAAGTAACGTTAAGGGCATCTGCTATTTACAAATACATGTAATGAAGCAAACATTCCTGTCAATTATGTGTCTGACATTTAGTCATTTTGAGTTTTTATATCTCATAGATTGTCTAGTTTATAAATTACGCTAATGATAGAGGCAATATCTTCGGACATTATAGCATTCAAACACGACATACATTTTTTGGAAACTGCTTGCAATATACACGTATATTTGTTACAGAAGTATTAAATTAACCAAATGCCCGATAGCAGTTTATGACGCTTACCCTCTACTGCGTTATCACATTTGCAGTATATGACTTCTGTGTTTATCCGGAAAAAAAATGAATGATTGCAACAAGAATGTTTTGACCATACAAGCAGTTATCTTGATTCGATAATTACATCAAGAGAAAAAAATATTGTTAGAAAATATGTAATTTATCATGTAACAGGAAGTTTACAGATAATAATAATGATTTTACATGGTATCATTGTTTGACATCTTCGATAAATTCCCGATAATATTATTTATCATCAAATTCGACGGATCTAGAGGCTTCAAAGGCATTTTTTGTAGGAAATTGAAACATTATTCTTTATTGAAATGTTTAATTTCATTGAAAATGAAAAAAGACATTCATTTTAAAGGTATGATTAAATACTAAAAAGTTATAAAAAAACATCTCAAGGATTATTGTGATTTCATGTCTTTATTTTCTTTTTATACTCGAATATGAAACTTTTTTTTCATAATTATAACTGTTTGAAAATGCTACAAGATTAGCTTAATTATATATTAGCACCCAAAGCTTTTACGTGCAGAGTAGTAAAGAATGAACGATATTTAGTAAGTAGCACTACTCGAGCCATATGATTCTCTCTCAGGGAGTAATCATCACATAACTAAGTCTAGCTCTTTCATATCAATTAATTTGTCTTTTATCTGAGCAACATCAATAACGTGGTCATCGAGGAGCATATTATTAGAAACATAACTATTTCGGTTAATAACAGATGATGCAATGTCTCAAAAACGACATTTTGATGGGGCATTGCTAAACTCTAATTACTAGCCACTTTTAAGCTTCTATTTTCTATCTTTGCATCCACGGTTTTCCCTTCAGTCGGCTTTTGTCCTAGCCTCAACTTGTACAGGTAGTTTACAATACAAGTTAACAATACCCTGTGTCTACGTTTTCCTTCAATACAATTGTGTAGCAAAGATATTAATTCTTCAGTCGATGGAGCATCTGACACTATTTAACTATGTACATGTAATGTAACAGAATATTAGATTTTTCATATTCAGCATGCATTATTGACCGACAGACACCTTTAAATTTTTAAAATTTAAACACTTTTTTAAAAACCTATTTGCCCGAAAAAATATACATACATGTTTCGCAAGATACATGTATGTTGCGCATGCTGTTGATTGTTGAAAATAATTCTTGAAATAAATCTCTGAACAAAATTAGAGGTGAAGGGAATAACATATATTTTCTTTCAGATACATTCTATATTTCTGAATAGCTGTCATTCATCATTTGTCCCGGCAAAATGATAAAAATCGAGACTTCCCTGCGACCATTTAGATACATCTTCACACACGCCATACTTAGGTACTGTTTATCATTTACCAAACTGAATAAAGCTCATATGTACTTTTTTCTTACTTGTAGGGCCGATTGCGACAGTATGTTCCGGCTCAATTGTCATTCGGATTTCCCGAAAATGATCTTAGCCATACAATTAAAACGTCCTTTACAGATAGACGTTTGACGAAGTATCAGAATATCGTTGTCCATGGAAGTAAAACCAATTGTTGATTTTTGTTAGAAAAAATGTTTGAAGTAATATGAAAAAAAAATATATAAATAAAAAAAATAATAAACTCAATTTTAATGGGGACGATTGTTTTTAAATTGCCAGTTTACCTGCCGACTATGGACAACGCTTCGTTTGTTCTCGAAATCATGAAAATTACTTCAGATACTAATGCGTAGTGTCATTTAGGAACTAATCTTATCAGACTGAATTTTCTTCGTAAAGTATATTATATTGCAATGAAACAAAACAACAACAACAACAAAACAATTGTATACTGTTCTCAGATCTTATTGTTGTGACATTCGTTGGGATCAATTAATTTCAAAGTGAGTAAATTCGCGGTCATTTGATAGCCGATAAATCATCTGAAACCATGTGCTTTTCTACTTCTTATTCATTATTAATCCGAGTTAAAAATTGTTTTTTAAATTTAATTTGATATTTGATCATAACATGGTATCTAAATCTGTCATCTTTTCAGAATTCATCATTATACCCCCCCCCCCGCAAATCATAGTTGTAAGTGCTTACAAGGGGGTATAGTGGAATCAGCTTGTCCCTCAACCGTCTTCCCGGACATTGGGTTTTCCTTGTCGACCCAAAAACTTAAGATTCCTTTGACCCACAGTCTTCATATTTGGAATTTAAATTGGTCATGGTTAGTAGATGATCCCTATTGATTTTGAGGTCATCGGGTCAAAGGTCAAAGTCACAGGGGTCTTGACTTCAAAAAGCTTGTCCGCCCAATAACTTAAGATTCCTTTGACCCACAGTCTTCATATTTGGTATTTACATTAGTCATGGTTAGTAAATGATCCCTAATGATTTTTAGGTCACCAAGGCCAGGTCACAGGGGCCTTGACTTCAAAAAGCTTGTCCCCCAATAACTTAAGATTCCTTTGACCTACAGTCTTCACATTTGGTGTTTAGATTGGTGATAATAAGTAGATGATCTCTGTCTATTTTGAGGTCACCTGGTCAAAGGTCAAGGTCACAGGGGCCTTGACTTCAAAAAGCTTGTACGCCCAATAACTTAAGATTCCTTGACCCACAGTCTCCATATTTGGTATTTACATTGGTCATGATTAGTAGATGATCCCTATTGATTTTGAGGTCACCAGGGCAAAGGTCACAGGGGCCTCGACCTCAAAAAGCTTGTCAACCCAATAACTTAAGATTCCTTGACCCACAGTCTCCATATTTGGCTTGGAAGTTAGCCATGATTAAAAGATGGCTCTATTGATTTTGAGGTCACAAGGTTAAAGGTCATGGTCACAAAGGCTTTGACTTAAAAAGCTTGTCTGCCCATTAACTTAAGATTCCTTTGACCAGATGTCTTCATATTTGGCATGGAGGTTAGTCATAATTAGTAGATGACCCATATTGATTTTCATGTCACTGGGTCAAAGGTCAAGGTCACAGGGACCTTGACTTCAAAAAGTTTGTCTGCCCAATAACTTAAAAAAACCTTTGTCCCACAGTCTTCATATTTGGCATGGAGGTTGATCATGACCATTTGGTGACCCCTATTGATTTTGAAGTCACTGGATCAAAGGCCTAGGTCACAGGGGCCGTGACTGAAAAAGCTTGTGCGCTCAATTGCTTAGGTATGCTTTGGTCAACAGTGTTCATATTTGGTATTGAGGTTGTTTATGACTAGTAGATGACCTCTTTTGATTTTTAGGTGACTGTGTCAAAGGTCAAGGTCACGAGAATCTTTTACTATTATAAGCTTGTCTGCTCAAATGCTTAAGCAGTGTATTGATTTTGATATTTTCACATTTGAAGCATGTAGAATACATAACTTAGCAATGTACTGGCTTAGTAACCTCAGATTTGGCAGGGATGTTGTCCTTGAGCTCTTAATGGCCACTGTTAATTCTGACAAAGTGGTATGGGGGCATTCACACCATGACAGTGGCAGTTATAGTTTGAATTTGCGGTTTTATTTACACTTTTTATACTCTATCTCAAAATATTTAGTGTTTTATATAGTTTATAATGTTAAAAGGGAATCAATCGCCACTTTTCAAGCAATTTTATGTTATTTAGCTTTCTAAAGTATATCAAATAACGTATTTTTCCCTTACCAATATTTGTTTACTTTTCATTCTTGCTTTAGCAGTAATTTTCTCTTATTTTATGATCCATTTTCTGTAGAAATGAGTTCTTTACTATAAAGGGCTCTACGCCCATCAAACTTTTTAAACACTAACTCTTCAAATATATGTGATTGCCAGTTCAACGCCATCATTAGTGTCCTTACTCTAACAATTGTGATATAATTTGTGTGTAAATGGCAGTCCAGACAAATGAATCTTGATGTTTCCGCCAATAAAATTAATCTGATATAAACCCTGCCTTACTATGCTTTTAATTATGACACTAACTAGAGCATTAGACCATAATGCAACAATTTCCTACTAACAACTATCTAAGAGTACAATGATATCAGAATTCATTAGAACTGTTCTGTTCACATATTAGTTGAAATTTTGTGACTTGACTCGTGCATTTTGGTTCTTGGATGTAACGTTAAGCATACATTCTAGAAATGTATCAATCTGTCCCAGTTATCAGGCATATATCCGTAGCTTAACTGTAAACTGTATATCAATTATGTATTAATAAAATTAACCTACTTATTGAGTTGTGAAATCCAGAACCAGTTGTCGACTTTAACCAGAAATAAATTGTAAAATGAACTGCGCCTTTACTTTTAAACAAAACACTTAAGATCATTTATAAAGATTATATCAGGGGCATACGCTACTGGTTTTATAAACGTAATGAATCCTGATCGTGACACTCCATTTTGTAATTGTTTGTAAACTTGACTTTAAGCCTGCAAAATTCCATACATGTTTGCATTGTTGTATAAAGTCCCCGGATTTACACAGATGAAGAATGTAAGTCTGTAACAAACTGCCAACTTGAAGTCACTTTGTAAAAATCCACATAATTCACTGTGTTTTCTTTGAAATGTAATTTTACATGTGTTCTAAATTTACTGTACGCCGTCATTTTGTACTGTTGTAGTCATTGAATCGTTAGTTTCTGTAACGACTAGTAGGCAGAATAGTTCCGTCTTTGTTCATAAGAAATTGAATCGCAAAAGGTAGAGCATTTTTGAAAGTAGTCATTATTGTATTTTCTTATAGCTCTATGATTGTAAAATTTCCTCCATTACAGTTAAGTTCAATCCGATCAGTTATTGATCGTATCCGATCACTTTTGTCAGACAGCTGTCAACCATTTTTGAGTGTTGATAATTTTTCTACCATTCCAACCTTTTTTGGGTAGTGATTGGGCTTTTCATATAAATACGACGAAATATTGTCTTTCTTCTTAGCAACATCCTTTTACGCTGTTTTAGAAAATTTGGAGTGTTAGAAACTCTAGCGGCCATTGTACTTGTAAATTTGTGAATTCTGTGCATATTTAAATACAAATGAACATTGCTGATACCCATAATTTTGCTATACATAATTGTGACAGTTGCTGATATTACATGATGATATATCTACATGTGAATAAAATATGTTAAGTTGATTAAAGTATATCTGATTTGTGCTGCATCTCTGGTTCAACTACAAAGTCTACAAGTAGATAATTTATCCATTAAAATCCTTGCTAAATTAAGATCGAGCTACTAGTACAGTTACATCTTTGTAATAGATAAAGCAACCAAATAAAAATTATTTAACAACAACACTTGCTAAAGGCCTGTTCAGCCCGCACGAGACAGTTATTTGTTAAGTTTATACAGCCTTTAATGTTTTGCCGAGGGCAAACGTTTTGGTGCGAAAGTGTAAGAAAGTAAAAACAAAAACACAAATACAAAAACAACAAGTATATTGTGTATAAGACATTTCAATTTATCATTCATTTAATGTGAATAATATATTAAACATAATGAATTGTCTGAAATTATAAACGTCACAATAAATTTGCAATACAATACTTTGAATACAAAATTATTGTAACTGTCGTGTTTTAATTATTGTGAAACGTTCTGTTTTCGTATATGTACAATATTTATTGGTTTAATGTTAAACGTAATAAACAAAATAAATATATCAGATAAACCAAAAAACATAAAGGTCGTTTAGTGATTGTTTTTTTTTTCTTTTCCTTTTTTTGAATTGGTAAAGTCAGTTCTTTTGTAATAGTTATTTAATCACTTTTTTATCCGTCACGTAAAAATCAAACTCATTTTAAATCAGCAAGGGCATAGTTTGTATGAGACTTTGTAGACAATTTACTTCCAAATGCGTAAGAACATACGAAATATGAAAGAATCGGACATCACAAATCATTAGCAAATATTTCTTCCGAGCATGTTTTCTCTTCTCTGAAATTTGAATCATAATTTGGATCAGTCAATTGTTTATGTTAAGTCAAAATAAACATGTAAATACAACTCCATATTATATTTGTAACATACACAGAAATGGTGTTTTCATAAATATATAATCATTTATAGCTGCATTGCTAGATATATTAAAACATCAGCTTGATGATGCATCGTTTTCAAAATAAGTATCTTTACTCTAGACATATGATGTATGCTGTCTCAATCTGTAACATTACTAGCTCTTTCATATTAATTAATTTTGTGTTTTGTCTGAGCGACATCAATTAAGTGATCTAAAAGAGCGTATCATCCTTAGTAAAATAATTATTTTGGTTGCTAACAGATGGAATGCATCAGTAACGGGATTTTGTTGGGGCATTGTTAAATTCAAAATACTAGCCACTTTTTGGGTTCAATTTTCTATTGATACGTTCAGGTTTTTTTTCCATTTAGTTGGCTTTTTTGCTTGATTAAAATAATAACATTGTTCAGGTAGTTTATTAAGTTAACAATACCCTGTGTCCAAATTTTCCTTTTCTTTACAATTGTGCATCAAAGATATTAAATCTTCAGTCGAAGAAGTTTGGTTTGGTGTACATACATTTGCAATTCTTAAGCTTCCTAATTGCTCGGTTTTATTTCATTTAGTGTTGCAAAAGTATCTGACATGAAATCTCTATTGTAAATAATGTGAATGAACTATTTTCATGGAACAGAATATCAGTTAAGTTAGAATTCTCAGGAACCGCCTTGAAATAAGGAACAATTATTAATTTTAAGAGTGTTGTTAGATTTATCGCTCGTAGTTTTTCATTTTTTTCTAGATCAAAATTCAATAGAACAAAAAAAAAATAAACAAAAAACCAAACAGAATAGATTAAATTCTCTGAAGACACATCACGTCCATTTTCATCTCGTATTGACGGTCAAGAAGCATATGAAATGTATTTAAAGGTTTCCCTTTGTTACGCTTATGTCGTTCATTGATCATTGACATTAAACACTAGGCTTGATAGCTGGGTTATGTAGATTTTAAGATTCACAATGTATCATATTATATAAGTTTGAACAAATGATAAAACTAATGTTATTCCAGTTTGTAGAAATAAGAAGAAACGATAATGTAATAAATAAAAAGAAATGCAATGCAGTTTTAATAATCTTAAATGTACATTATCAAGCGTAGACTGTGTAATACAGTATATGTTTTTGTATTACACAAACCTATTTAAATGGATTAAAGGCAAACACATTGTCTACAAAACTCATCAAAACAAAGAAATTTCTACTTATCAAAATTTATTGTGTTTGTATTTGCAGAACAAAAGATAAGAGAAAGAAAAAGGTGAAAAAATTAAATTTGAATAGTACGTATTAGTAAATAACAACATTTTGAAAAAAGAGCCTAGGCTAAATGCTTTAGATTTAAATTATTCTATACTTCTACTAATCGAAATTTATTGTCTTTGAAAATTTGTATTTGGAAAAAAATGAATTCACACAAAAAATCAAGGAAAAATGAATGTGAATAAATTAGTAAAACTTCTTTTTTGAATACCAACAATCTTGATAAAAAACCTAAATGCTTTAGATTTAAATTCAACTTTGAGCTTTCACTATTATTCATGTGTTTGACTAAACTGCATTGTGACTTGTGAGACTAGATTAAGTAAATAATACCACTGATAGCAAATAATATAAAAAGTTCGTTCATTTGTCAAATCAGATAAAAATGTGTTCAGTTATAACATTCAGTTATCATTTAAATAAATCTCCATTTTTCAAGTTTTTTTACAGTTGCAGTTCAGATACGTTTCTTGCTGTTTTGTTTCCAGATTTCTCCACTAAAGAGGATACTGTCGTCGCATCGAAGTCACCATGACATTGATATATCCCTGTTCTGACTTGATAATTTACATTTCATTCGGAAGTAATGTCGCCTAAGGTTTTTTGACAATTGATTTGTTGATTAAAGTGCAGCTATTTTTTCTCACATTTTAATTTACAACTTAAAAATACATTTAAAATTATACAGTATACTTGTTACGAGGTGTCAATTCTGACAATTATTTTTTAAAATCTATTTATTTCTGAATAATCTAAAAAACATCCAAGATGTTTAATTGTATTGCATATGTATTTTCTTCTTTGCTACTGTTTTAAATGTTTCTTTTTATTAACTCGACTCACTGTTTTCATATTCAGCATTATTGACTGACATACAGTTCTTTTTATAATTTATACACTCAACATGTTTTGAAAATCTACAAAATTAAGCAATTGACCATAATAAAAACTCGTTTGCCCGAACAAAAAAATGCATTCATGTTCCGCGCATGTTGATTTAAAAAAAATGATTGTGTACAGAATAAGGTATTTAGGGAGGAGCATATATTTGCTGTATGTTACTAAATAACAATCATCCATCATTTACCGCGGCAACATGATAAGATCAGGAACTTCCTATGACCATTTAGAAAAATCTTTACACACGCCATACTTAGGTACGATAAATTAAATCATATTGCAATGAAAAAAAAAATGTATACTGTTTTTAGATCTTTTGACATTTGATTGGAACAATGCCAACGTGAATGAACTCCCGCACATTGGATAGCTAGCTAATCAGCGCAAATAAATTACCTGACACCATGTGCTTTTCTACTTTTAATTCATTATGAATCCGAGTAATATATTGTCTTTCAAATTTAGTCTGATATTTGATCATAACATGGTTATTAATTCCGTCATTCTTTCCAAATTTAATTTCCATCATTTTAATTTGTGGTTTTATGTTATACACTTGATTTCAAAATATTCAAGAGTACAATGTGTCATAAATAATTTATAATGTAAAATGGAATCAAATGCCACTTTTCAAGAAATTTTATGCTAAAAAGCTTTGCAAAGGCGATAAAACAATATTTATTCCTTACCAATACGTTATTGTACTATATATTCTTGCTTCAGCAATAATTTTCTCTTATTTTATAATCCATTTTCTGTACAAATGAGTTAGTTACTATAAACGGGCCATACGCCATTTAAATTGTTAAACACTAACAGTTGAAATATAATACGTAATTGCCTGTTCAACGCCATCATTAGTGTCTTTACTCTTACAATTGTGTTGCAATTTGTGTGCAAATGACAGTCTAGACAAATGAATCTAGACATTTCCGCCAAAAGAATTAATCTGATATAAACTCAGCCTAAGTACTGCTTTTTATAATGACAATAACAGGCGCATTAGACTATTATGTATCAATTTCCCACTTACGACTATCAAAGAGTACAATTCTATCATAATTCATTAGAACTGTTCTGCTCACGCATTAGTTTCTTAGTTTCTACTCTAATTTAATAAATTCTTATAACGTGGCATTTTGGTTTATATAAAACAGAATATATTTTAGTTCGACTCGTGCATTTTGGTTCTTCTATATAACGTTTAGCATAAAATCTAAAATGTATCAAGTTTAAAACAGCCTGATAGCATACGTATCAATTGGTTGGAATGTGTCAGGGAAAAAGTACATTATGTACTAGACATTTTAATTCATTTTATATAAACATAAAATTTCTAATTCATCTAGTATGAATATATTAAACATAATGAATTGCTTGTTATTGTAAACATCACAGTAAATATTCATACAATACTTTGTTTTAAGCTTAGATTTCGGATACCGGTACAAAATGACTTCACATGTCTGTTTTAAGTCTTTTAAAACGTTCCGTGTTCGTATAGGTCCTGTTATTTTAGCATTTGCCTTGTTTCTGTTGTAACTATGTCTCTACTTCTATAGAATTAATGCCCTCCTGTAAGCTTAATAAAAAGATAAACTGATATTGCGTAGTCATTTAACACGAGTATTTATTGGTCATGCACTTTTAGAATTTTGATTTGTATTAATGGGCGCGTATTATGCTTAATAGTTAATAGTTTATCTAATTTCAAAAAAATTATTCGATCTTTTTTTATACATATTCAAACATATTTAAGACATTTAATTGGGGTGACCGTTTGCTATTTTCCTAAATTAAATGATGATGCGAACAGTTCCTTGCTACCCGGTGATGTCAATTTCTAGTCTGATATTTTAGCCATTTGAGTTGTAAACTTAGAGTCTTACTAGCATTTAAATTACGATAATGAGGCGACATTTTTATAATCTGATGCATTGTAGCATTTAGCCACGATGGAATTTTCGAAACTTCATCTTCAATTTATCTGTTACTCTTAAGGGAAACACGGAATTGCTCAATTTTCATCTATGAAATGTTCCGCTTTGTGCATCCTAATGATATTGTTAATGTGACTGTTAATGGAAAGGAAACTACTACATTTATTACAATGACGAACATACTAGAAACTATTTACAATGAAGATTGATGCAAATATTTTTTGAACATTTCATGGCTTAAACACATTGTGCATTTTTATTTGTTATAAAATTGTATTGTCATTGAGGGCGTATGAAATTGATCGATCCCTACTTTGACCTTGTATTTGAATGACAATAGATTAAACCACAAATATTTACATGTGTCATTTTGTCCACAGTTTATGGTGACATTCTTATTGTAATGTACATTGTACTAATCTGATGATTTTAACAAGACAGGTTAGCGTCATATAGGGATTAAAAAGCAGAAAATTTAAACTTGAAGATACTGCATACTGATATATTGCCAAAGTAATTGATTATATTATTATATCTTTAATACCACCACATTTAGATATAACAGGAAGTTAGCAGATACCGAATTTTTGTTGCATTGATATCAACCATCCTTAACTGTTTTCCGAAAAACACGATAACACTATCATAAGTCATTTGCAGTCAACTAATTCGATGTTCGATGCTTCAAAGACAATTTATTACATCAAGTTCTGACAAAACTTTGTTAAAATGGAATCATTATTCTTTATCAAAAAGTTGTTAAATTTCATTTACAACGAGATATTACTTTTTTGCCATGCTGCGAAAACACAGCTAGTAAAAATAAACGAAACACGTGAAAAGCTTTTGTATATTTTTTCTTTGTTCTCCTTCTCCCCAAACCAGACATTTTTACAATCTGTTTCAGTACAATCAATTGTTTTAAATTAATGTCAAATAGATACAATCTTAATAATACGAGCTCTATTGAATAAAGTAATAAGGTTTCTGAAATATAGAGATAACCCACATACAATTTCTTTGATTGATTGATTCGTAACAATACAACACATCAAAATGTTTAATGCCAAACGTCATTAACAAACTGTAAAAAAGGAAATAATTATATTGCAGGCAGTTGATTCATTTATTTTTGAATTATAGTTGTGGTGGCGTTTACCTGGTTTGCAAATTGAAAGTTAAAATAGACTGCTTAATCGTGAAAGAAAATGCTATCACCCCATGTTTTCATTGCAACGACAATCTAGGGTAAAATAAACGAATACGTTTCAAGTAGATGTTACATCTAAAATGAAATAGAAAATGAAATCGGAGCCATAAAAACGCTTTTATAGGAAATGAATGATAGTATTTCTTCAAGTCTGCTATGTCGTGAATATGCTTTTTACCATAAAATAAAACATTTGATCTATTTCCGTTTAATCAATTTCTTTTTAAAAAAGCAGTTCCATTTCGAAGTGTTCAAATTCTCATTTTAGTTGCAAATGTCTTTGAGGTCAAAGCAAATGCCTTTCATACCTGTTTGTTTGAATTCTAACACGAATTTGAATTAATGCCAAGTGAGGTAATAAATGGAACATCGGTTGCTCTATCTAAATGTCTCTTCGTGCCTTAAAAATCTGAGGCGGCATTCTTTCGTGAGTAAAGCTTGAAAGTAGAAAAAATATCGATGTGGCTTGAAACTCAACAATACAAATAGACAAATGTCCGATTATTCTTTTGTTTGTGATTTTACTTGCAGTGTCGTAATTGGTAAATATTTGAATTTGAAATATTAACAATAACATCTTTTGAAAGCACTTACTTTTTATCGGAAATAAAAAAGATAGAAAAATAAATAAATAAAAAAAATGAAAAAAAAATGGAGTATTTTAAACAAAAACAAGTTTTCTTATACAGATAGTAAATTTTATGATAGCTCTTGGTTAGAGCATTAATGAATTTGATATACTGTATCAACATCATAATCTGCTGTCAACTTTATGCATGAGCAATTTTGCAAGATTTGTACTTTAACTTACGCATGTATTACGGTTATTTGTTCTCAACAACTTCAAACTTTAGCTTTGAAGTATTCTCTATGGTATGATTATTGAGTAATTGATGAAACTCGCAAATTGTGACCAGACGTCTCCTTCCGCAGAATCATTCTTAATCCTACTTGATTAATGTAGATGACAATCATAATAGATACATCACTCGTCTGACAACATTAAACTATTTGCTCGTTTGTGAAATTGCATATAGAACTTTATAAGTACTTATTTTTTAAAGTTATTGTAATGAACCTAACATTAGCCTAAAATTACCTTAACAGCTTCAAATTGTCATAATGACAGACACATTAAGGCGGCATAGATGTCTTTTTAATAACAAAACGATTCAGAACAATTATTTTGAAACAATCATAACCCGAAGCTATCACTAAGAATTGTATAATAAATTATATATAAAAGTCTATATATCATATTGTAGAAACGCTTGCTCAGGATATATTACTGTTGCTTACCGGGTGGAAAATATCCGAACGTTACGGTATACTTGATGTAATTTAAAATTTGATTTTAGGATGAAATGCATGAACATAAAATATTATTCAAAATAACGTACTTGAATTGTAAGTCCACAGATTAACACTGAATCGTTCAAAGACATATTTGGTCATTTAAAATGCTTGCAACACCTTTCCATTTTGCGTCAATTTTCACAATTATGATAATCATTCTAGAAAAAAAATACAGTAAAAGATGATCTGAAAATTTGCACACATGTTATTGATTAAACCTACTTTAAATGGAACACTAATTTCGAAATAATTTCCAGTACAATCAGTGGAGTCACTATCAGTTTCATTGAAATCTTGACTTTTTGGCTTAAGTTTACTGTGTTAAGACGATATCATGCGCACTTATATGTACCGAATATTTGATTTAGTTGATGTTTTCTTTATTTAAATTTCATCAAATATAAAATAATACGCAAACAAAACATCTTTTTATACGTGTCAAGATTCATGACTGTTTTGTAACTGAACCTTTCAATCAAATAAACTATTATTTGTCTTGGATAATGTCTAGAATATGACATTTCAGACCGTTGTAATTTGCTTATTATATTTTCTTTTAATAGGTTTTTTTTAATTAAATTCGCCAAAGCTTTTAAATAAAAAAGAATTGTTAGGGCTATGGAATATTATAATATTACCTTCATGCTATTTACAAATTTTAAAGTTGTGCAATAAAATTTAGTATATGATAATAAAATTTAGTATATGATATCGGTGGTTATAGAAGACTGTCTTTTATTTGCAATTGATTTGCTAATACCCATATATTAATCAGGTTTTTAAACAACACATATGTTACGTCACGAAAAAGTAAAACATTAAATTCTTCCAGATTGCTGAGTTAAGCATATTTCAATCAAATTGATACCAAGGCTACTTGTTTACAAAACTGTGAATGGTAGACAGATTTATACAATCACAACATGAAACAGGCACATGGCAAAGGTTAAAACTCCTCTTGCAGCCGTTAGTTCTGTCTTTGACAGCGAAGCAAATGATGTGCACTTAAGACTGTCTGCAGTATGGTGATAATAAAGAAAATAATTTACGGGATATTCTAAAACCATGCATAGCAATGGAGTGCATTGCAAAATGTATATTAATATATAATATAGCAAGAAGATGTAAATGGAATATCTATCATGTAAGCAAAACTTAAATTCTATAGAACTGCCTCAAAAATGGGAACAAATAAATATTTAATTGTGTTCTGTTCGATGTATCGCTCATAGGTATTCATTATTCTATATAATATAATTGAACAAATAACTAGGGGAAGTACTTTGCACGTCAAAAGACCAATGAGAGTCGCTTACATTTTGTAAAGGCCCCTTACATATTTTTTTCTTGTTTATGATGTAAGAGAGACATATGAAATGTATTAAAGGTTTCCTGTTGTTACATTGACAGAAGATAATTCGGTTAAGAAAACCGAACAGATGATAAAAGCTAATATAATTCTAAATAGACAAAATATTTCAAAGATTAACAGAAATATGTTTTTACATATATTAATTAAAAATAAGCTAGTAGATTACTTATTGAACAGGCTCGAAAGGTAGATTGTTAAAAACAGTATAGACTTTATTTTATTATGTAATATCTTTTGTGAGGGATAGAAGGGTAGTTATTGTCAACAAAACATATTTACATAAACAAGGAATTTCTCATATTAATAAAAAATGAGTTTTTTTTTTTTTGATAATATATATTTACAAACATCAATAAAGCAAATGTAACAGGGTTAAGAAAATGTAATAGAAATACTTTTAGTGGCACTAATATTAAACTTACAACATGATAATTAACTGCAAAATGTTTTTTATTTGAATCTATCAGTTTTTACTTGTTTACTGTATATGTACATGTCCTTTGAGTAAACTGTATGGGGAGTCTTCTTCAGGTAAAACCACTACCTATACGATCGGTGATAAGTCACATGAAATGTTTTCAGTTAAGACATAAAAAATCTGAATTAATTGATATAAGTTTTTTTTTGTATTATTATTTTAGTTTCTAATTAATCTCTCTATAGTCAATTTGCTATTTAAAAGCTTTTTTTTCAAAATTGCATTTAATATATTTATCCCAAATGTCTTCTCACCATATGATACAATTGCAGCATTTAGTCACTATGACATTGATATATTCCTATTCTGACCTGATAAATTACATTTATTCCGGAAGAAATGTCGCCTAATTTTCCTTTGATAATCGATTTGTCAATAAATGTGCTCCTTCTTTCTCTTACGTGTTCATTTATAAGTGAAAAGTACATTAAAAAAATATACAGTGTACTTGTTACATGGTGTCGTTTCTAATCAGTGTCGAAGTAGAAGATAAATAATCCGAAACCATGTGTTTTTCTACTTTTAATTCTTTATAAACTTTTAGATTTAGTCTGATATCTTATCACATTATGGTTACAAGTGCTGTCACCGTTTCAAAATCTTCATTATTTTATGTAAAACACATGATCTCAAAATATTCAAGTTTTTGATATAATTCAAAATATTTAAAGGTAATAAATCATATCTTTATAAGATTTTTATGTTATGTATAACAAATTGTACTTTAGCTTTTTGTAGTCATTCTTTACACATTTCCTTACCAATAGTTGATTTGCCTATTATTATTACTTTTAATAAGAATGTTTTTGTCTTATTTCATAATCCATGTCTTCTACGAAGTTCGTTGCATCAAAAAAGATGTCGCCATTCAAAATGTGTTAAAGTTTGATTGGTCTACTCCATGATAAGTATTCCAAATATTTGTAAAAAAAATACAACTGTATCATTGGGATATTCTTAAAATTATTTCTTGAAAAAAAAAATAAAACTTAGATTTCTAAGTAGTTACGTACATGTATGAAAATTTGCATTAATATGATGAATAGTTATATTTTGTTCTTGAAAAATTAAATATATTATCTCCTTGGTTATGTATCTTTCACTTACCAACGACATCCATTTTTGTAAAACTTCCATTTATGGTATATAAGTCCAACCATTATTACCAATTTACTTTAACACTTACTTGTACATATTGGATAACGATTGAATGTCGAAGGAAAACATTAACGTCCTTACTCTAACAATTATGTTATAATTTGTGTGGAATAATAATATCTGTCATATGTTGCGGTTCGGATCGGAATATCCGTCCCGAGGTGACCCGCCCATGGGCGGGTGGCCGAGGGGCGGATATTCCAATCCAAACCGCAAACATATGTCAGATATTTTTTCTTGCATATTCTACCATATTCCATTATATTTTAAATTCTTTATCTCTATTTTCAATGGAAATTTATATCATGACAACCGTAACTACTTTCTTACAACAGCGTATAAAATTCATAACGGTAAAATGACGTCATCATAAGCGTGCCATTGTACAGCACGCGACTCATCTGGCACCCCCCATGCCAGATGAAATTTCCGGCATGGGTAATACTAACGGAAACGCCAGTCTGCTATGCAAGAAATGACAGTCCAGACAAATGAATCAAGACATTTCCGCCAATAAAATTAATCTGGTATAAACCCTGCCTAATTGCCGATTTTAATATTAATTACAAAACTAGAGCAATTTACCCATAATTATATTACAATTTTCTACTTACAACCATCAAACAGTACAACGATATCATAATTCACGATAACTGTTCTGCTCAGGCATAAGGGTCTGCAATCCAATAGCAAACTGCGGCTTGTGCGTACTGGTTCTTCTATATCACGTTAAACTTAAAATGGCCATGTTGTTGTATTCGTGTTGTCTTATTTTAGAAACAGGTCCACCTCATTTCTATACATTTTCAGTCATAATGTAGATCTTTTATTGACCTTGTCATTTTCTATTTTCCAAGTTATGATGCAGACCGTTTTTGTCAATTATAACGTGTACTTTTTAACCTAGAGTCTTGCTAGTATTAAGAAAGCACTTACGACAAAGGCTTCACTTAAATAACCATAAACATAATAGAATTAAGAGACTATAGAATTTTAAAATCTTCATCTTCATTTTATTTTACGTTTAAAATTGAGTCTTTTATTTCCATTGTATTTGTAAAAAAATATTTTTTGAAACAAAAATCAACAATTTGTTTTACTTCCACGGGTAACGATATTTTAATGCTTCGTCTTATACCTAAGGATGGTTATATTACATAGCTGAAACGAGTTTTCTCGGGACATCCGAAACAATATCTACGTTTATCATAGATACTGACACAAAAAATGCAGAAACGTGATTTGAATAATACATTGTACGAGGGAACATTTGCAATGGCCTAACAGTTTTTATTTATCAAAGAAATGCTTTAAGAAAATTTTAATATACACATGACCATATTAGGAGGCCTAAACGAGTTTGTATTTTAAAGAAAACTCGACATTGAGAAATTATATATGACTTAAAAATGATTTGGGTGTTTCAAATACAACTACATGGTGGATATACGATGTCATTATTGTACAGAAAGTTAGCAGAAGACAAAATATGTGTTTCATTGATATTAAGCATCTCCGACAGATTTTCCGAGAATACTATAATCAGTCATTTTCAGTCAAACACTATGAATCATCAAATACAATTAATTACAACAATCACCAAAAAGACATTGTTAAAAAGAAAACATTATTCTTTATCAAAATGATATATGTTTTCATTGCAAATGATAAACATCATTTTTTGCTGCGTAATAATCTAATGTAAAGGAGGTACATTGGAAACAGCAAAACTTGTTGAATAAATGATATCTTTTTCAAAAAAGATTTTCAAAAATCTGTTACTTTACAGGCATCAATAATTTTAAACAAATTTCAAATCATGAAATGTTAATGATACGAGTTCTAGCGCATAAATCATAAAACAGTTAAGTTTCTGTAAAAGGCAAGACAGCTTGAGGACAACTGATTTGATTGATTGCTTGACTAACTGACTGATTTACGACCGACCGACTGACCGATTGAGAGTATTCCATAAATTTAATCAAAGCACTTGGCCAAGGACTATGACATTGAGATTGCCGCAGCGCAAGTCGTACTTTGGACGGCAATTTGTTTTCCCTATGTAAAGTTAAAACACAGTTGTCATTTTCTGTTGCAAACTGTTTCATCAACATTGTTATTGCTCTACCTATTAGAAATTGTACTAAAAATTTGGAGGCTCTTCTTAACAAAAATGAAAGGCACAAAACTCTTAGCCAAGGAATATGGAGATCTTCGCGCGGCATGTTTATTTTTGTGTATAAGTTTCTGTAAAAGGCAAGACAGCAGGACAATTACATGAAGGTTGTAAATGTTAAGCGTGATCTCTTGAAATACAATGCACAAATACATATTAACATTTAAAGTAAGCATAAATAAATGATACATTGTAAAACGGGTCCCAGGGTTCTTATTTAAATTAATGAAATGTATAACTATGAAAAATCACTCACATTATAATTTGAATTAAATTTTCATATATTTTATTTTAGAATTATTACAAAGACAGAAATTGTGTGTGTACCGTTTCTTTTGAAATAACAGTGTGTTCCATACCATTACAACATAACTTTATGAAAATATGCTAAAACATCACTACATTCTCTCAATCCATTGGACATAGTAAATATATCAGATTAAACATGTATTTTTCTATGAAATAGTGACAAAAAACACATGACTTGCTAGAAATCGCTTGTTATGACAAATGAGTGTGTACCGTTCCCCTCGACCCCGGCTATGAGAAGAAAACTGTACTCGAATGTTTTCAAAAACCATTCAGGGGTTTTCAGAATTTCGATATACCGTACGTGGAAAGCTGATAAAATTACGGGTACTCTGCGCCATATCTGATCAAAATCGGTTGAGTAATAAAAAAGATATAAATAAAAAACATGCCTGAATCGGGTGAAAAATCGGTGTGCTCCGTACCCGAAAAGCCACGTGGTATGGCCACATTGTGCATGCGATTGATTAAGTTTATACAGCCTTTAATGTTTTGCCGAGAGCAAACGTTTCGGTGCAAAAGTGTCAGAAAGTAAAAACAAAAACACAAATACAAAAACAACACGTATATTGTGTGTAAGACATTTCAACTTATCATTCATCTAATGTGAATAATATATTAAACATAATGAATTGACTGGAATTATAAACGTCACAATAAAATTTGCAATACAATACTTCGATTTAAGATTCCGATTACAAAATTATTGTTATTGTTGTGAAACGTTTTGTTTTTGTATATGTACTGTTATTTCGACTTTACAATACTTATTGGTTTAATGTTAAACGTATAAGCAAATAAATGTTATATCAGAGAAAAGAAAAACAGAAAGGTCGTTAAGTGATTGGTTTTTTTGTTGTTGTTTTTTGAATTGGTAAAGTCAGTACTTTTGATGATTATTTAATAAATTGTTTACCCGTCACGTAAAAATCAAACTCATTTCGATTCAGCAAGGGCATAGTTTGTATGAAACTTTGTAGACATTTTACTTCCAAATGCGTAAGAACATACGAAATATGAAAGAATCTGCCATCACAAATTATTAGCAAAATTTTTCCTCTTCTCTGAATTATTTGGATCAGTCATTAGTTTATGTTAAGTCAAAATAAACATGTAAATACAATTCCATATTATATTTTTAACATACACATAAATAGTGTTTTCAAAATAATATAATTATTTATAGCTGTATTGCTAGATATATTAAAACATCAACTTGATGATGCATCGATTTATAAGTATTTTAACTCTAGACGTATGATGGTTGTTGCCTTAAAACTAATCATCTGTAACATTACTTGCTCTTTCATATTAATAAATTTTGTGTTTAGTCTGAGCGACACCAATTAAGTGGTCATCGAGGAGAAAATCATCATTAGTAACATGATAACAGATGCAATATATCAGTAACGGCATTTTGATGGGAACATCGTTAAATTCAAATTACAAGCAATACTTTAGCTTCAATTTACTATATTATATATATTACTATATTTACTATATATTAGTAACGTTCTTCACTTCAGTCGGCTTTTTTCTTGTCTCAATTTGAACAGGCAGTTTTCTAAGGTAACAGTAGCCTCTGTCTACGTTTACAATTTTGTACCAAAGATATAAAATCTTCAGTCAAAAACCTTGTTTTTGGTGTGCTTATATTTACAGACTTTAAGCTAACAAATTGCTCTATTTTAAGTAAATTTGTGTTTCAAAAGTATTTGACATGAAGTCATTATTGTAAATTTTGTGGATGAGCTATGGATAATCATGTAAATGAATATCATTTAAGTTAGAATTGTCAGGAACCGCCTTGAAAAAGGGAACAATTATTTATTATAAGAGTATTCGGAGTCGATTAAAGTCTGTGAAGACACATCACGTCCATTTTCATCTCGTATTGACGGTCAAGAAGCGTATGAAATGTATTTAAAGGTTTCCCTTTGTTACGCTAATTTCGTTCATTGACCATTGCCATTTAACACTTGTCTAGATAACTGGGTTATGTAGATTTTAAGATGTTCATGTATCAAATTATATAAGTTTGAAAGTGAACAAATGATAAAACTAATGTAATTCCAGTTAGTAGAAAAAAGAAGAAAGCGATAATGTAATAAATTAAATAAAAATACAATGCAGTTTTGATAATCTTAAATTTACAGGTCTGTATCAAGCGTAGACTGTGTAACACAGAATATTTTTTTTTTATATTACACAAACCTATTTAAATGAATTAAAGGCAAACACATTGTCTACAAAACTCATCAGAAACAAAGAAAATTCTACTGATCAAAATTTATTGTGTTTGCATTTGTATTTGCAGAAAGCGATTCAAACAAAAGATTAGACAAAGAAAAAAGTGAGATAAAACACAAATGGCACAAATCAGCCACCATACTATTCTTACCTGATAAATTACATTTCATTCGGAAGTAATGTCGCCTAATATTTTTTTGACAATTCATTTGTTGACTAAAGTGCAGCTTCTTTCTCTCACATTTTCATTTACAACTAAAAAGTACATTTCAAAATTATACAGTATACTTGTTACAAGGTGTCAATTCTGACAATTATTTTTTAAAATCTATTTATTTCGGAATAATCTACAAAACATCATAGATGTTTAATTGTATTGCATATGTATTTTCTTCTTCGCTACTGTTTTAAATGTTTCTTTTTATTACCTCGACTCATTGTTTTCATATTCAGCATTATTGACTGACATACAGTTTTTTATAATTTATACACTTTACATGTTTTGAAAATCTACAAAATTAAGCAATTGGCCATAATAAGAACTCATTTGCCCGAACAAAAAATGCATTCATGTTTCGCGCATGTCCTAAATTAAAAAAAAATGAGTGTGTTCAAAATAAGGTATTTAGGGAAGAGCATATATTTCCTGTATGTTACTGAATAACAATCATCCATCATTTACCGCGGCAACATGATAAGATCAGGAACTTCCTACGACCATTTAGACAAATCTTTACACACGCATGACTTAGTTACGATAAATTATCTACTTAAGGTAAATCATAATGCAATGAAAAAAATGTATACTGTTTTTAGATCCTTTGGTCGTGACATTTGATTGGAACAATGCCAACGTGAATAAACTCCCGCTCATTGGATAGCTAGCTAATCAGCGCAAGTAAATTACCAGAAACCATGTGCTTTTCTACTTTTAATTCATTATGAATCCGAGTTATATATTGTCTTTCAAATTTAGTCTGATATTTGATAATTTCACAGTTACTAATTTTGTCGTCCTTTAAGAATCTGATTTTCTTTATTTTAATTTGTGGTTTAATGTTGTTATACAGTTGATTTCAAAATATTCAAGAGTACAATGTGTCATAAATAGTTTATAATGTAAAAAGGAATCAAATGCCACTTTTCAAGAAATTTATGTTAAAATGCTTTGTAAAGGCGATAAAACAATATTTATTCCTTACCAATACGTTATTGTACTATGTATTCTTGCTTCAGCAATTATTTTCTCTGTACAAATGAGTTAGTTACTATAAACGGGCTCTACGCCATTTAAATTGTTAAACACTAACAGTTGAAATATAATACGTAATTGCCTGTTCAACGCCATCATTAGTGTCCTTTATGTAACAATTGTGTTGCAATTTGTGTGCAAATGACAGTCCAGACAAACGAATCTAGACATTTCCGCCAAAAGAATTAATCTGATATAAACCCTGCCTAAGTGCTGCTTTTAATAACAAGCGCATTAGACCATTATGTATCAATTTCCCATTTACGACTATCAAAGAGTACAATTATATCAGAATTCATTATATCTGTTCTGTTCACGCATAAGTTTATGCAATTTAATGAAATCTTGTGACTCATGCATTGTGGTTCTTATAAGCATAAATTCTAAAAATGTATCGATTTGTCCAATGTATCAGGAATACATCCTTAACTTAAATGTGAAATGTGTATCAATTATGTATTAATAAAATTTACCTGCTTATTGAGTTGTGCAATCCAGAATCAGTTGTTGGTTTTAACCATACATAAATTGAAAAAAGAGTTGTGCCTTGACTTTAAAAAAATGCTTTAGCTCATTTAAACATGATATACCAGTGGTATTAGCTGCTGGTACTTTAAACGTAATGAATCTTGATCGTGACAATCCAATTGTATTTTTTGTAAACCTGTCTTTAAAGCCAGCAAAATACCTTATATGTTATCGTTTTGAAAAATATGAAGTTTTACTCGACACATATGATTCTCTTTCAGGGACTAGTCATCTGTAAAATTGCCAGCTCTTTTATATCAATTAAGTTTGTGTTTTGTCTAGCGACATCAATTAAGCGGTCATCGAGGAGCATATTATCATTAGCAATAAAAAATGTGTGAATGTACATGTGACAGAATATAAAAGAAAGCAAAAAGAAAAAGAAGAAACTATATAAGAGTGTTGTTCGATTTATCGCTCGTAGCTTTTCATCTTTTTTCTGGATCACAAATAAATAGATCAAAAACAAAACTGAACAAAAGACCAATCAGAGTCGATTAAATCACATGAAGACACATTACGTTCTTTTTCATCTTGTCCTGACACCCAAGAAGCCTATGAAATGTATTCAAAGGTTTCCTATTGTTACGCTAATTTCGTTCATTGGCCATTGACATTAAATACTTGTCTAGATAACTGGGTTATGTAGATGTATCAAATTATAAAAGCTTGAAAAGTGAACAAATTGTTAAAACTAATCTATATTCAGTTAGTAGAAATAACATGAAAAAGATATATTTGTATCATAGTTTGGAGACCTTTCTGTTGAAAATGTGTCAGGGTTAAATCGTATACATATACATGCACAGTGCGTTAACTGGAGTGCGGGTATTAGTTACCCGCACTCCAGAGCATGTCCATTGATTGGCTCATTTTTGCTGGGGTTTACATATTGTGACGGCATATAAAGGGAAAGCGACAGAAATGTCATATCCAGATGTTCGTTCATTGGTTCATTTTTGCCGGGGTTTCATATTGTGACAACAGGGAACGTGCTTTTATGTTTGACTATGATACAAAAGAGAAAGAACACCAAAACACTCGGCAATCTGATTAATACTCGGGGGCTACGCCCCCTCGTACAAATCAGATAGCCCGTGTTTCGGTGCTCTTTCTATTACTTAATACATATTAAACTTACAATGCAATTTTTATAATTTAAGTTTTCAGTTTCAAACGTAGATTGTGTATTTTTAATAGCACAAGGGTAATTAAGTGGATTAGAGGGGAATACTGTATCTACAAAACTCATCAGAAAAAAAAGAAAATTGTGCATGTACATGTACTAATTAAAATTTATTGTATTTGTATTTGCAGAAAGCAATTCAAACAAAAGATAAGAGAAAGAAAAAAGTGAGAGAATAAAATTTGAATAGTATAAGTAAATAACAACATTTTGAAAAAAAGAGCCTACTAAGTAGGCTAAATGCTTTAGATTTAAATTCTTCTATACTTCTACTAATCGAAATTTATTGTTCTTGAAAATTTGCTTTTGGTAAAAATGAATTCAACAAAAATTAAGAAAAAATGAATGTGAATAATATTAGTAAAACTTATTTTTGAATAACAACAATATTGATAAAAACATCTAAATGCTTTAAATTTAAATTCAACCTTTAGCTTTCACTATTATTCAAGTGTTTGAGTATACTGCATTGGGAGTCTGGATTTTGTAAGTAAAACAACAGATAGCAAATAACATAGAAAAAAGTTCATTTGTCACATCAGATAAAAATTTGTTATAACATTCAGTTATCACATGATTTTTCATTTAGATAAATCACCATTTCATCAATTTGCTATTTCATTTTTTTTTACAGTTGCAGTTCAGATACTTTTCTTGCTGTTTTGCCTCTAAATAGGATCCTGTCGTCGCATCGAAGTCACTGTGACATTGATGTTTCCCTATTCTATGGTGGCTGATTTGTGCCATTCGTGTTTTCGCCCCGCGACCCCGCCATTTTTATTTGTTAATTCTCGACTTTTCGCTTGGCGGGGTCGCAGGACGATAACACACTATTTAGCGGGGACACGGGGCGAAGTTTTGTTTCATTAAATTTCGCCCCGCGCCCCGCCGTTTTATTTATTAATTTTCGCTCCGCGACCTCGCGGGGCGAAGTTTTATTTGTTAAACTTCGCCGTTCGCCCCCGCTAATTAGCGTGTTTTCGCTCCGCGACCCCGCCATTTAAACTTGTTAATTCTCGACTTTTCGCTGGGCGGGGTCGCGGGACGAAAACACGCTAATTAGCGGGGGCGTAGGGCAAAGTTTTATTTTATTAAACTTCGCCCCGCGCCCCCGCCGTTTTATTTCTTAATTCTCGCTCCGTGCCCTCGCGGGGCGAAGTTTTATTTATTAAACTTCGCCTCGAGCCCCCGCTAAATAGAGTGTTTTCGCTCCGCGACCCCGCCATTTTAACTTGTTAATTCTCGACTTTTCGCTTGGCGGGGTCGCGGGACGAAAACACAAATGGCACAAATCAGCCACCATACTATTCTGATCTGATAAATTACATTTCATTCGGAAGTAATGTCGCCTAATGTTTCTTTGACAACTGATGTGTCGATTAAAGTACAGCTTCTTTCTCTCACAAAAGAAGTACATTCAAAAATTATATACAGTATACATGTACTTGTTACAATGTGTCAATTCTGACAATTACTTTTTAAAGTCTATTTATATTTGAATAATCTACAAAACATCTAGTATTTAATTGTTTTTATTAGTCTTTTCTTCTTCGCTAATCTTTTAAATGTTTCTTTTTATTTAACTCGACTCATTGTTTCCATATTCAGCATTATTGACCGATATACTGTCTTTCTATAATTTTTACACTTTATATTTTGTATACATCTACAAAATTAAGCAATTGACCATGATAAGACTGTGTTTGTCCGAAAAAATGCATTCAGGTTTCGTGCATGCGCTTGACTTTTAAAAATTGATTATTGCACAAAGTAAGGTATTTAAGGAAGAACATATATTTTCTGAATGTTACGCGGCAACATGATGAACTCAGGAATTCCCTTCGACCATTTAGTCGAAAATTTAGACAAAATTTTACACGCGCCATACTAAGGTAAGATAAAGTATTTACTTAAGGTAAATCATATTGCAAAGTAAATGAAATGTATACTGTTTTTAGATCCTTTGGTCGTGACATTTTTTTGGATCAATGCAAACGTAAATAACTTCCCGCCCACTGGATAGCTAGCTACACAGTGCCAATAAATTACATGACACCATGTGCGTTCTACTTCTAATTCATTATAAATCTGCGTAATATATTGTCTTAAATTTGATCATATTTGATCATAACATGGTCATTAATTCTGTCATTTTTTTCAGAATATAATTTTCATCATTTTAATTTGTGGTTTTATGTTATACACTTGATCTCAAAATATTAAAGTGCACAATATTTCATATAGTTATAATGTTTAAAGGGAATCAATGGCCACTTTTCAAGCAATTTTATATTGATATATAGCTTTGTAAGTCAATCAAACAACGTTGATTTCCTTACAAATATTGTATTTACTAATTTTTTAGCAGTAATTTTCACTTATCTTATGATCCATTGTCAACACAAAATGAGTTATTTACTATAAAAGGCTCTACGCAATTCAAATTGTTTTAGCACTAACAGTTGAAATATACGTAATTGCCTGAACAACGTCATCATAAGTGTCATTACTCTAACAATTGTGTTGCAATTTGTGTGCAAATGACAGTCTGGACAAATGAATCTAAATGTTTCCGTCAAAAGAATTAATCTGATATAAACCCTGCCTTATTGCTGCTTTTGAAAATGAAAATTTCTAGAGCATTAGACCAAAATGTATCATTTTCCTACTTCATAGTACTTACGACTCTTTAATGGTAGTACAATTCTATCAGAATTTATTTGAACTGTTTTCCTCACGCATTCGTTTCTTAGTTTCTGTAATGTTAAGAAATCTTGGACTTGAACAATTTGCTTTATAGAAACAGAATTTATATTATTTCGACTCGTGAATTGTGTTTTTTGTATCTATTCTAAATGTATTAAGTTTAAAACAGGCTTTAATGTTTGCCCAATGACATACGTATTGGTGCAAAAGCGTAAGGAAAAATACATTATGTATAAGAAATGCAATTCATTTCATATATTAACATAAAATTTATCATACAATCATCTAGAATAAATATATTAAAAATAACAAAATGCTTGTATTTGTAATTCTTAAGGGAAACACGGAAAGGCTCAATTTTCATCTATGAATTGTTCCGCTTTTGCATCCTAATAATGTTGTTAATGTGACTATTATTGGTGTTGTCCTCGAAAGTAAACTACAACATTCTTCAACCGCCTCCGTGGTCGAGGGGTTAGAGTCGATGACTTCTAATCCAGTTACCTCTCTGGCGTGGGTTCGATCCCCGGGAGATGCTTTGGTAGTTTAGCGCGGCGGAAGGTAGTCTAGTACTGGTGTAACTCTCCAGGAACGATGGTTAGGAAACTACCCGCCTATTTGACTGAAATACTGTTGGGAAAAGGCGTAAAATCAAACAAACAAATAAACAAACAAACGAACAACATTCATCACAGTGACGAACATAAAAGTCTTTACAAAATAAATCTGTGTAACTTTTGGAGTCTTTCATGGCTTAAAAACATTCAACATTGTTATAAAATTGTCTCTGAGGGCGTATGTAATTGTTTGACCCCTAATTTGAACTTTGTTTAAATGTCCATAGATTAAACTACAAATATTTTCATGTGTCCTTTTGTCAACAGTTTGTGGAGGAAATTTTATGCAATGTACATTGTACTAATCTGATGATTTTAATAAGAAAGGTTAGGTTCATAAAAGTATCTAGCCGTTAGCAGAAAATTTAGAGTTGAAGATATGACGTACTGATATATTGCTAAATGTAATTGATTATATTTATAATATCTTTAATACCACCACATTTTTGGATATAACAGTAAGTTAGCAGATATCAAATGTTGTTGCATTTATATCAACCACCTTCAACTGCTTTCGAAAACACGCACGATAACACTATCATAAGTCCTTTGCAGTCCACTAATCCGATGTTCGATGCTTCAAAAGCAATTACATCAAGTTCTGACAAAACTTTGTTAAAATGGAATCATTATTCTTTATCAAAAAGTTGTTAAATTTCATTTACAACGAGATATTACGTTTTTGCCTTGCTGCGGTAATAATCTTATGCAAACACAGCTATAGTAGAATTAAATGAAACATGTGAAACTTTTTTGTATGTTTTTTTTTTGTTCTTTCAAAACTTCACATTTTTAAAAACTGATATATTGAAAACATGCATCAATAGTTTCCAATTAATTTAAAATCGATACAATCTTAATAATACAATCTCTAGCGAATAAAGCAAAAAGGCTTCTGAACTATGGAGATAACCGACAGACAATTTCTTTGATTGATTGGTTGATTGATTGATTGATTGATTAATTGATTTATTGCCTTATTGATTCTTAAAAATACAACTCATCAAAAGGTTTAATGCCAAACGTAATTAGCAAAGTGAAAAAAAAAGAAAAAAATATATTGCAGACAGTAGTTTAATTTTTTTTATTTATAGTTGTGGTGGCGTTTACCTGTTTTCAAATTTAAAGTTAAAATAAACTGTTTAATCGTGAAAGAAAATGCAATCGCCCCATATTTTCATTTCAACGGCAATCTAAGGGGAAAATCGAATACGTTATAAGTAGATGTTAGATCTTAAATGAAATAGAAAATAAAATCAGAGCCATGAATACTCAATCACAGGAAATTTATGATAGTTTTTCTTCGAGAGCCTGCTATGTCATGAATATGCTTTTTAACATAAGAGAAAACATTTGATCTATTTCCAGTTAATCAATTTCTTTTTTAAAAAGCAGTTAAGTTTCGAAGAATGCAAATGTTTATTTCATTGAGGTCAAATCATTTGCCTTCACATCTGTTTGTTTGAATTCTACAAGGGATTTGAATTATGCCAAGTTAGGTAGCTTATAGAACATCGCTTGCTTTATCAAGGTGCCTTAAATATTTCAGATGCTTCATTTCATGAGTAAAGAATGAAAGTGTCGCTTTAAACTCAACAATACAAATATACAATGTCCGATTATTCTTTTTGGTGATTTTACTTGCAGTGTCATAATTGGTAAATACATATGTTGAAATATTAACAATTACATCTTTTGAAAGAACTCACTCTTTATCGGAAATAAGAAAGCTGAAAAAGATAAATAAATAAATAAATAAATAAATAAAAATGATAAAAAGGAGTATTTAAACAAAAACAATGACATCAGATTTATATGATATTTGGTACAACGTATCATATATATGTTGATGAAATTGATAAAATAAGCTTCGTAAAAATATTTTTAAAGACAATATAGTACGTCATTAAAAGTATAAGCTTTCTTATACAAACAATAAATTTCATGATACTTATTGGTAAGAGCGGTAAATGAATCAACAATCACAATCTGCTGTCAACTTTATGCACGAGCAATCTTGCAAGATTTGTACCTTAACTTACACGTGTGTTACAGTTTTTTGTTCTCAACAACTTAAAACTTTAGCCTTGAAGTATTCTCTAAGGTATAATTATTTAGTAATTGAAGTATCTCACAAATTGTGACTAGACATTTCCTTCCGCAGAATCATTCTTAAGCCTGTTCGATAAATGTAGATGGCAATTATCATAGATGAAGCATTCGTACGTCTGACAACATTACACTATTTCATCCTTTGGGAAATTGCATATATATAACTTTATAAGTACGTATTTTTTAGAGTTATTGTAATGAACCTAACATGAGCCTTAAATTACCTTAAGAGCTTCAAATTGTCACAATGACAGACACAAACACTTTGCATTTTGAATTTAATCACAAAACGATTCACAATAATTTTTTGAAACCATCATTGCCCGAAGCCATCACTAAGAATTGTATAAAGTCTATATGTTATTTTGGTCTAAACGTTGTTTGTCGACACTCTTGTTCAGGATATATTACTGTGACTTACCGGGTGGACAATATCCGAACGTAAGGTACACTTACTGTAATTTATAATTTGATTTTATGATCTCCAAATAGATAAAAAAAATATACATGTACACCAACTGTTATAAAAAAGAACGCACTTGACTTGTAGGTCGACAGATATGCACATTTAATCTTTCAAGGAATATTTGATCACTGTACATGTAAACTGCTTTAAACATTGAGCCAAGCATTTAGATATACTTGAAAAAAATCATATCCCTAACAAAATAAAAAAATTGTGATGTTTGATTCAATTGAAGTAATGATGTTTTTCACGCACTTTAACTTAATTATTTTACTAAATGATTAACTTTCCATCATACGTCTAAACTTTAGAATTGAGACATTTGGTTTGTAAGGATATTTCTAAAACCGTACAAGCTATGGTGACTACATGGTACAATGACGTAACGCAGAAATAATTTGAAAACAGTATTTTTCCGATTCGAGTGAAAAGCGTTGCAACAGTTTTTCACAATTTATAGTTATTCTCGAAATACAGAGTGAAAGTTTGCACAATACTTATTGATTTATACCAAGATCAAATTTAAAACTAATTTCAGAAATTATTTTTAGTCCTGTTATGTCAAAAACCTTAGTGGAGTCCCTTTTAGTCACCCCGTTACAGTTTCACTAAAATGTTGACGTTTGTCGGTTTTACTGGTACAGGCAAATATCATGTGCACAAATATGCATAAAATATTTGACTCAGTTGAATTCTTTCTTTATTCACATTTCCTCAAATGAAATGATACTCAAACATATCATGATTCATGTCTGTTTTGAATCTGTATATATTTAGGATACCTTTCAATCCGATTAAATATTTTTGTGGGAGGAAAACGTGTTGAATAGAACATTTCATACCATTGTTTTCAACCTATAACAATTTTCGAGATTTTTAAATTCCATTTGCCCAAGCTTTTAAGAAAGAAGAATTGGTTGGAGTATGGAATATTATCATCTTTACGACCTTTAAGTTCAATGTCGTGCAATAAAATTCAGTATATGATATCGGTAATTATAGGAGAATGTCTTTCATTTGGAATTGTTTGGTTGATAGCCTTATATTAAAAACACACATATTACGTCATGGACAAAGTATTACATTAGATTGCCTCCCAGAAATACTATGTTAAGCAACTTGCTAATCAAATTTATATCCAGGCTACTTGTTTACAAAACTGTAAATGGTAGACAGATGTGTACTATCACAACATGAAACAGGCAAATGACAAAGGCTAAAACTCCTTTTGCAGCCGTTACTTATGTCTTTGACAGCGAAGCAAATGATGTGCACTTAAGACTGTCTGCATTATGGTTATTATAAAGAAAATAACTTACGGGATATTCTAAATAACGAAGACATAAATCATGCATAGCAATGGAGCCTATTGCAAGAAGATAATATAAATATTCAATATAGCAAGAAGATATGAATGGAATATCTATCATGTAAGCAAAACTTAAATTCTATAAAACTACCTCGAAAAATAGGAACAAATAAATATTGAATAGAGTTCTATTTGATGTATCGCTCGTAGTTATTCATTATTCTAATCTATATAATATTATTTAAAAGCAACCAGGAAAAAAAAGCACTTTGCTCGTCAAAAGACCTATTAGAGTTGCCTTCATTTTGTAAAGCCCCCTTTACATTTTTTGTTCTCGTAAATGATGTATGAAAGACATATGAAATGTATTACATATTATATTTCTTATTTAACAGTCTTGTTAAAAACAGTAGTTTTTATTTTATTATGTAATATCTTTTGCGAGGGATATAAGGGCCGTTATTGTCAACAAAGCACATTTACATAAACAATAACTAGATCATTAAACGATACAGTAACAATTTCTATCTAAGAGTACAATGATATCAAAATTCACGATACATGTAACTTTTCTGCTCACGATAAAGGGTCTGCAATTCAATAGGAAACTGCGGCATGTGTCTATCGGTTCTTCTCTATCACATGAAACTAAAACTGGCCATGTTTTTGATGTTTTTTTGTTCTGTGACTGCCTCATTTTAGTCCTATCTGACTGTGAAATTATGTTAATATTTATATTGTTTTAATGCCCTTTAGCAAGTTTTATAGAAAAGGTAAATGAAATATAATATCCAATATTTCATGGTAAAACTGTATTAATTCTTTACACCTAAGGCTCACTGAAGAATTTAACAAAAGCTTCAAGATTAGAATATGTTAATATGATAAAAACCGTTGTCAAATGGACGTTTATAAGCTGTAATATTCCAACTTTATTAAGACATTGTCCTATTTGTCAAATTCACTTTTTGAGTCTATTGTACATAAAATATGCTACACAGTTCATCTTAATTTAGAAACAGGACCAACTCATTACTTAAGAAATAACATCGGCCTGAGAGGTGTATATCGTCTATTTAACACCGGTTTGGAGTTTTGATGCGCAGGAATTGACCACGAAGGCCGTAGGCCTGAGTGGTTAATTTTTTCGCATCAAAACGACAAAACCGGTGTTAAATAGCCGATATACACCTCTCAGACCGATGTTATTTCGATTCTAACCCGATAAAATAAGGAAAATCACTAATGTTATTTTTCAAGCGGAAATAACTTCCGGTGCCGATTTTCGTATAATGCTGGTCGATTTTAGCACCCTACTATTGCGAAGATATAGAAATTGTTAAACAAAAGAAATAATAAGGAAAAAAAAAACGTTATTTTATCAAGTTTTCAAAAATAAAAACTTACGTCGTATTGTGTTTACATCAGAGCCCCATTTATCATTCTTTTTTGTATGAAATAACGTCAGCTTGTTTATGAATGAGTTGTTTACTTAGGATGACGTCATTACGCTGCTTACGGATTGGCGCCGTTTTCTCAAAATATTTATTAACTGATATGGATATAATTTGTGGCGTTAGTGTATGTGAGATATTATTCCGGTATTGTATGAAAAGAAAACATTATACAAACTGAAAATATAAATAAAAATGTTTTTTATTGTTGCTTTAAAATGCTTTGTAAACTATACAATCGAGGGTGAAAACATAACAGCGCATATACAAGTAGTCCCTAACCGGTGTTTATTGGCAGTTTAACACCAGTTTTTTTCCTTCTTTGTCTATAGTGACAAAATCACGTGAGTGTTAGAATATACATTTTCAGTCATAATGTAGATCTTTCATGACCTAGTCTGCTATTTTCCAAGTTGTGATGCAGACAGTTCGTTGCTGTCCGTTCCTGTCCATTATAACGTGTAATGTTTTCTTAGAGCCTTGTTATAATTAAGATTACACCTACGGGTGAGGCTTCACTTTTATAACCATAAACATAATAGAATTAAGAGACTATAGAATTTTCGAAATTTCATCTTCATTCGATTTCTTTTAACTGACACAAGGAACTGCTCATGTTCTATTTATGAAATTTTCCTCTTTATGCATGCTAATATCGTTAAGTACGTGACTAGGTCTGATTAAAATAAGCTCCTAAATAAAGCTACGCATTAGGATCCGACGACCACCAATCGGTTATCACTTCCTACTCGTGACCTTGAAACAGCCAATCAACGGCGAGATTTCACACTTTTGAAAGCGATGCGGTTTCTAATTTTAATCACTGGAAAACTATACTGAGTAGGTAATGTTCACGATTTGGAGATCAAACATAGCGATGTCCCTAAAGCCGTCAGGTAAAGTGACAAAACATTCTTACAAATTGAGTCTATTCTTTTCAGTGTATTTGTTTAAATATTTTTTTCTTACAAAAATCAACAATTTGTTTTACTTCCAAGGTCAACGATATTTTAATGTTTCGTCAATTGCCTATATGTAAAGGACGGTTCGGTTGCATAGCTAAAACCCGCTTTTTCGGGAAATCCGAAACAATTACTACGTTTACCAAAGCTACTGACAAAAAAAAATGGTTACAATTAATGTATCATGCTAAAACGTGATTTGTACGAGTGAACATTTGGAATAGCCTAACGGTTTTTTAATATATTAATCAAAAGATACTTTGAAAACTTTATTATACACATGACCATTTTATGATGGCTTTATGGAGGCTTTCTAAAAAGAAAACCTCGAACTTGTCAAGTAATAAATGATTTAATGTAAATGATTTTGATGTCTTAAATACCATTATATTGTGGAAATAGGAATGCCGTTATTGAACAGGAAGTTAGAAGAAGACCAAATTTGTATTGCATTTATATTTAACATCTTCAGCAGTTGTTTTCGAAAACACAATAATCAGTCATTTGAATTCAAACACTTCGATGTTCGATTCATTAAATTCAATTAATTTTATCAATCTCCAACAAGGCATTGTTTAAATGGAAGCATTACTCTTTATCAAAAAGTTGTAAAATTGCTTTGAAAATGAGAAACGTTAGTTTTTGCTGAGGAAATAACCTTTAAGTAGAAACAACACAATTTGTTAAACATATTAAATAAATGATATCTTTTTCAAGGAAGATTTTGTTGGAACTGTTTCATTACAGGCATCAATATTTTGAAATAAATTTCAAATCATGAACTGTTGATAATACGAGCTCTAGCGCATAACGCAAAAATCATGTGCGGCATGGTCTTTTTTTTGTCCGGCGATTTGTTCTTTCCCTAATTGTATGAAACAAGGATTTCTTTAAAGGAAATGACGTATACACGCAATGAATTTTCTAATACCGATTGGTTTGAGCGATAAAGAAATTGGAGATGCTGTTGTTGGTGTCAATTTAAATCAAGGTTTGTTTTCCGAACATTAAAAATTTCTATACCTTTTGGTTTAAGCGATAAACTAATTTGATATATTGTATCAACCAAGGTTTGCACTATTTCATACACAAGTAATTACGAAAACTTCTTCTTAATACCTTTCAATTTCAGCCTTGAAGTTTTTTCTTTGGTATAATTAAGGAGTTAATGACGAAACTCACAAATCTATCGGTAGATGTTTCCTTCCGCAGAATCATTTATAAAATGTTGATGACAATTATAATTATTATAGATGGAGCATTCCTCTGACAATATTAAATTATTATTTTAGATTAAATAGCATCTAGGATCTAACAAGTACATATCTTTAGAGAAATTGTAAAATACCACACTTAAGTCTAGAAATTACATCATTGTATTAGTCAGTCTGTTAAATCTCCTTAACCATTCCTCATTATACTGGTGTCTAAGAAATTTAAGCTTTAAATCACAAAGCAATTCAAAATAATTGTATTGAAATCGTCTTTACCCAAAACAACAACTTTGAACTGTTCAAAGTCTATTTTGGTGATTTATACATTGATTGTTAGAACTCGGAATATGTTACAGTTCTTGAGTGTAGGGGTAGACATATTCCTAACATTACGGTAATATTTTGAATATTTTAGATATGAAAATATATCAAATATTTAAACATTGAGTCATGCACTGAGATATTCCTGCACTAATCATATCAATAACAATATAAAACTGTGACGATTGATACACATGAATATAACATTTAGGCACAATGCCATTTCTGTGTGCCTAAATGTATTAGTTTTAATATTCAAGTTTATTATTTATTTATCTTCATAATATCACACGGACACTTACAGTTGTACTGGTACATGCAGATATCATAATACTAATAATTATGAGAAAGCTATCCAGCTAGCTTACAGAACGTCAGTTGTTTAACTCAGGTGCCCGTTTTTGCCTGAAATAATATACAAAAGGGCACCCGAGGGCTTCCACCACAAGTAAAGCTGGAAAGTCGCCATATGACCTGTACTTCGTTGTTGGTGCGACATTAAAACCAATAACAAAATAAGATATATTACCAAATTTATGATTCAATTTATTCTTTCTTATAAAATATATAGAATAACACTCAAGCAAACCATTAGATGCGTGTTAAAAGATTCACGAATGTCTTGAAGATGTGTTTATCAATTATACTTTTCAATTAAGTCAAATTTAGGGGTTAAACGTCTTGAATATGACATTTCAGGCCTTTTTAATATACCTACAAACGTTTTCTACCTTTATTAATTAAATTTCCAAGCTTTTAGGAAATTGAAACTAGTTTGAATATGGTATATCATTATCTTCATGGCCTTCACCTTTGATATGATGTATTGGAATTCAGTATATGTTATTAGTGGTTATAGATAACTGTCTTTGAAATGTAATTCTCATCTAATAACCATAAAGTGTCTTTATACTTTTGAAAAAAAAACATGGGTTACGTCATGGTCACGGACAAACTTATAAATTAAATAGTCTCGCAGACTGATATCCTTAGGTAATCTACGTGAAACCTGGAGTGCTTATGAATTTGATATCAAAGTTCAAAGCGTATAAAAGTGTGATTTGAAGATAAATTTATACCATCATATCATGAAACAGGCAAATGGAAAAGGTTACATCTCATTTTGCAGTCGTTAGTGATAAGCGAAGAAAATGATGTGCACTTAAGACTGTCTGCAGTTTGGTGATAATAAAGAAAATAACTTATGGGATATTCTAAATACCGTAGACATAAACCTATGCATTGCGAAAATGTATATAAATAAGATATAACAAAAGGATGTCATTGGATTATCTGTCATGTAAGCAAACTTAAATTTTATAGAACTTCCTCGAAAAATGGCACAGGCATATATGTATTATAGTTATGTCCGATGTATCGCTCGTAGTTATGCATTATTCTATAATTATAATATAATTGAACAAACAACCAGGTAAAGCAGTGTGCACGTCGAACGACCAATCATAGTCGCTTACATTTTGTAAAGCCCCCTAACATTATTTTTGTCTTGTTTATGATGTATGAGAGACATATGAAATGTATTATAAGGTTGTCACATTTACAGATGGAATTTAACATTAGATAATTCGGTTAAAAAAACATATCAACTGATATTAAGAACTTGAAAAGAGAACAGATGATAAAAGTTAATCTATTTTCAAATAAAAGATTTAACTCAAAGATAAACAGAAATATGTTTTTAAACAGAAAAATTAAAATAAGCAAGCACATTTCTTTTTGAACAGTCTCGAAAGGTAGATTGTTGAAATCAGTATAGTTTTACTCTATTAAATAAATTTGATATCATTTGCGAGTGATAGAAGGGTAGTAATGTCTTCAAAGCACATTTAGAAATAAAAGAATTGCTTATAATAGTAAAAAGTATGAGTGTTTAATGAGGAATTTCTCATATTAATAAAAAACAACAGTTTTTATAACATATATTTACAAATAACAATTAAACGAACATATAAAGATTACGAAAATGTCAAAGAAATAATATTAGTTACACTAACCGTTTAATATTGCAACATTATAATAAAAGAACCCAAATGGTTTTTGTTCAAACTGTCAATCTTTACTCGTTTTTATGTACTTAAGTAAACTGTATGGGGATTCTTCTGTAAGCAAAGTTACCGCTTACTGAATCGGAAGGATAGGTGATTTGTCACATAAAAATATGTATTCAGTTATGACATAAAAAATCTAAATTTAGTGATATAATCTGATGTTTTTTAATCCGTCTTTAGTCAATTCACTATTTTAAGTCTGTTTTTCAAAATTGCTTATACGATATTTTCCATGTAATTTTGTTTCTAAATGTCTCCTCACCATATGATGTCATTACAGCATAAAGTCACTATGACATTGATATATTCCTATTTTGACCTGATAAATTACATTTCATCCGTGTAACAAGGTATCATTTCTAATCAGTGTCGAAGTACAAAATTAATAATCTGAAACCATGTGTTTTTTCTACTTTAATTCATTATAAATGCGAAACGTCTATTGTCTTATCAAATTAGTTTGATATCTTATCATATTGTGGTTACAAATACTGTCACCCTTTCAAAATCATCATTATTCTTTGTAAAACACATGATCTCAAAATATTAAAGTTTTTCATATAATTTAAAACATTTAAAAGGGTATCAATCATATAATATATATATATATATATATATATATATATATATATATATATATATATATATATATATGACTTTTATGCTATGCTATATAAAAATGAACTTTTATACCCTATTTTCAGCCAATCAACACAGTTCCTTACCAATATTTTAATTGCTTTTCATTCTTACTTTTAATAAGAATGTTTTTTGTCTTATTTCATATCCATGTCTTTTACGATGTTCGTTTCGCCATTCAAAGTGAATTTAAGTGGATTGGTCTTCTCAATGGTAAGAATTTAAATATTTGTTAAAACAATAAAAATGTATCATTGGGATATTCTTAAAATATTTCTTGAAAAATAAAACATAGATTTGTAAGGAGCTACGTATGAACATTTGCATTAATATGATGAATAGTTATATTTTGTTCATATAAGAATCTATTATCTCCAATATATAGATATAAAAAGGTCATGTATCTCTCCCTTACCAACAACATTCATTTCATAAATCTATCGTAGATGCTTGTAATATATGATACTAAAACCTATCATCATATTATTTATTAAAGACCAACCATTCTGACCCAATTTAATTAAACACGTACTGGTACATATTAAATAACGATTGCATGTCGAACGCAATCATTAGTGAACTTACTCTAATGTATGTTATAATTTGTATCAAAAAACGAATCTGAGCGTTTCCGCCGATAGAAATAATCTGACATAAACCCTGCCTATGTAATGTTTTAAATATTCACAATAACTAGATCATTAAACCATACAGTATTAATTTCCTACTAACATCTATCTAAGAGTTCAATGATATCAGAATTCACGATGCATGAACTGTTCTGCTCACGATAAAGGGTCTGCAATTCAATAGGAAACTGCGGCATGTGTCAATCCGTTCTTCTCTATCACTTGAAACTAAAATAGGCCATGTTTTTTTGTTGTTGTTTTTTTTTGTTCTGTGACTGCCTCATATTAGTCCTATCTGACTCTGAAATTATATTTAAAAGAATTTAATATTTATATTGTTTAATGCAAGTTTTATAGAAAAGGTAAATGAAATATAATATCCAAAATTTCATGGTCAAACTGTATTAATTCTTTACATCTAAGGCACATTGCAGAATTTAACAAAAGTTTCATGATTTGAATATGTTAATATGATAAAAACTGTTGTCAAATGGAAGTATATAAACTGTAAAATTCCAACTTTATTAAGACATTGTCCTATTTGTCAAATTCACTTTTTGAGTCTATTGTACATAAAATATGCTACACAGTTCATCTTATTTTAGAAACAGGACCAACTCATTACTATACATTTTCAGTCATAATGTAGATCTTTCATCGACCTAGTCTGCTATTTTCCAAGTTGTGATGCAGACCGTTCGTTGCTGTCCGTTCCTGTCCATTATAACGTGTAATGTTTTCTTAGAGCCTTGTTATAATTTAGATAACATCTACGGGAGAGGCTTCACTTTTATAACCATAAACATAATAGAATAAAGAGACTATAGAATTTTTGAAACGTCATCTTCATTTTATTTATTTTAACCCATTACTTCATATACACGCCTTTTAACGCCTTTATCACCCCCCCCCCCTTTTTGTTGTCTCAAATGATGAAAAAATGCCTTATTTAGGCCCCAAACACTTGTTTTTGTTTGAGAAATGTTGTTAAAAAAAGTGACCTCTTTTTCGACGCGCCCTCCCAACCAAAAGATACATCAGAGGGTTGCCAGAAGGGGGATGTGCCCCCTTCTGTTTGGGGGGTTTGAAGGGGGGCGGAGTCCCCCTCATCGCCAAGACAATTTTGGACTTGTGAGAGGCTGTAAATGACCCCAGATTGATCATAAGGTAACGTGTAACCAACGCTGAAAAGCATTTGACTCTATCTCAATCCATTGAGAAGTTGCAGCACTTTGAAATCAATTTTGATGTAAAAAATCAACGCAAAATAGTGATTTTTGGCAATTTTGAGATGTCCCCTCGTTGCCATGGTAACAGAAAATTTAAGCCTGATCATGTTGTTGCAAGGACAATGGTCCAGTCAACATTTGTGCCAAGTTTGATTAGTGTTGAAGTAGTTTTTATAGTATCATAGCAATTTGAACTTGTAACGGGAGACTTTTCAATGAAAACAGCCATTTTTCACAAAATGCTCATGAAGTAATGGGTTAACCGACACAATGACCTGCTTATGTTCTATTTATGAAATTTTCCTCTTTATGCATGCTAATGTAGTTAAATACGTGACTCGGTCTGATTAAAATTAGCTCCTTAATAAAGCTAAGCATAAGGATCCGACGACCACCAATCGGTTATCACTATATATATTCTCGTGACCTTTTAAACAGCCAATCAACGGCACAATTTCCCACTTTTGAAAGCGATGCGGTTTCTAATTTTCGTTACTGGAAAAATGTACTGAGTAGGTAATGTTCACGATTTCGAGATCACACATGGTGATGTACATATAGCCGTCAGGTAAACTGGCAAAACAACCTTAAAAAATGAGTCTTTTATTTTCAGTGTATTTGTGAAAGTATTTTTTTCTAACAAAAATCAACACTTTGTGTTAACTCCCACGGACAACTATATTTAAATAATTCGTGTAATAACTATTTGTAAAGGACTGTTAGATAACATAGCTAAAACAGCTTTCTCGGAAAATCTGAAACAATATCTGACACAAAATGTTAAAACGTGACTTGAATAATACATTGTACGATACGAGGGAACATTTGGAATAACCTAACATGTTTTTTTATTAATCATTAAATTCTTTTTAACAACTTTATTATACACATGACCATTCTATGAAGTCTACATGAGGTTTTCTTTTAAAGAAAACTCGACATTGAGAATGTATAAATGACTTAATAAAATGATTTTGATGTTTCAAATACAATTACATTGTTGAGATATGAATGCCATTATGTTACAGAAGTTTAGAAGACCACATTTGTGTTTCCTCTCCGACAGTTTTTCCGAGAACACTGAATTCAGTCATTTGCAGTCAAACACTTCAATGTTCGAAACATCAAATACAATTAATTACATCAGTCTCCAACAAGACATTGTTAAAAAAAAGAAGCATTATTCTCTATCAAAAAGTTGTAAGATTTCATTGCAAATGAGAAACTTCCTTTTTTGCTGCGGTAATAATATAATGAAAAGGAAGTAAAGTAGAAACAACAAAACATGGTGAATAGATGATATCTTTTTCAAAAAGATTTTTTTTTAAATGTTTCATTACAGGCATCAATAGTTTTAAATAAATTTCAAATCATGAAATGTTGATATTTCATTGCCATTCTAGCGCATAAAGCATTAAACAAATAAGTTTCTGTAAAAGGCAAGACAGCTCTAGGACAATTGATTTAATCCGTTACTTCATGGGCATTTTGTAAAAAAATGGCTATTTTCATTGAAAGGTCTGCCGTTACAAGTTCAAATTGCTATAAAACTATAAAAACTGCTTCAATACTAATCAAACTTGGCACAAATGTTGACTGGACCATTGACTTTGTAACAGTTGTAAATTTCCTGTTATCATGACAACGAGAGGACATCTCAAAATTGCCACAAAAAAACACACACTATTTTGCGTAGATTTTTTTCCATCAAAATTGATTTCAAAGTGCTGCAACTTCTCAATAGAGTGAGATAGAGTCAAAGGCTTTTCAGCATTGGTAACATGTTACCTTATGATCGATCTAGAGTCATGTTTAGCCTCTCACAGGTCCAATATTTTCTTGTCGATCAGGGGGACTGCGCCCTCTTCAAAACCCCCAAACAGAAGGGGGCACATCCATCTTCTGGCAACCCCCTGATGGATCTTTTGGATAGGAGGTCGCGCCGAAAAAGTGGTCCCTTTAAACGACCTTTCTCAAACAAAAACAAGTGTTGGGGCCTAAATAAGGCATTTTTGTCACCATTTGAGACAACAAATAAGGGGGGTGGGGTGAAAAAGGCTTTAATTATTAAAGGGCGTGTATATAATGGGTTAATTGATTGCTTGACTTACTGACTGACCGACTGATCGACCGACCGACTGGCCGATTGGGAGTATTCCATAAATTAAATCAAATCTCTTGGCCAAGGAATATGGTTTTGAGATTTCCGCGCGACAGCCGTTTGTTTTTTCTCATTGTTAAGTGAAAACAATTGTCATTTTCTGTTGCAAACTGTTTAAATACTGTTTTATTGCTTTACCAATTACAAATTGTACTATAAGGTTGGGGGCTCTTTTTAACAGAAATATAAGGCACAGAACTCTAGGCCAAGGAATATGGAGATTTTCGCTCGGCATGGTTATTTTTGGGACCGACGATTTGTTCATTTTCTATATAAAGTGAACAAAAATCAAGGCAAATAAATATTGTCTTCAGATTTCCGCATGGCAATTATCTGATGCAAACTGTTAAAACACCATTGGAGTAATTGCATTGCTAATAAGAGATTGTATTAATTTGGAGATATTTCTTTACAGCAAAATAATGTATAAACCCTTAGGGAATTTTGCCTTGAGATTTCCGCGTGGTATTGTCGTTTTTCTTTAATAGTATTAATCTGACAGTTCGTTGCTTTAACAACACTTAGTGAAAGACTAAAAAATTTCTTCTACCGAGTTGTCGTTATGACAAGCCATGATTTTTTTCTGTAAAGGGAATGCTTACAACATAAAAATCATCAAACAGACACACTTTTCTATTTACGGATAATCAAATTCTTTAACAAAGCAAGTGGTAGATTTAAATCCAAATTGTGCAATAGTCTGTACAATACAATTGATCGTATATTAAAGGTGCAAATGTCTATATCTAACGCAGCTCTTTTATAAGATCATTTTCGTCATTTATTTTTTATAAACGTCAGTTTTGTTCTTAAGACGAAATCTTATTGTGCTTATTATATACGATATCATTTTACAAACAATTAAAATTGTCATTATAGCGATAAACGACATCGATATATACTGTATCACTATTTAAGGTGTTTTGTCAACTTTATGTTTGTGTAATCTTGTAAGGTTTGAACTATATACCATACACAAGTAATAACGATAACTTGTTTAAAATACCTTTCCATTTCAACCTTGAAGTTTTCTCTATAGTATGATTAATGAGTAAGTGACCCACATGATAAAACTCACAAACCTTTCGGTAGACGTTTCCTTCCGCAGAATCCTTCTTAATCCTATTTGATAAATGTTGATGACAATTAAACTAGATGTAACATTCCTCTGACAACATAACAACTATTTCCTCGTTTGATAATTCTAGCTCAAATTACAGGATATAACACGTACATATCTTTAGAGAAATTGTAAAATACCACGCATGCGTCTAGAACTAAATCATTGTCTTTTTCAGTATGTTAAGATCTCCCTAAGCACTCCACATTATACTAATGGCAGACTGGATAGCCACAAGGCAATTCAAAATAATTGATTTGAAATCAAAACTACAACTTAGAAATGTTCAAAGTCTATTTATTTTGGTGATTTATACAATGAATGTGAGAATATGTTACAGTTCTTGGGCGTATGAGGAAGACATCTTCCTAACGTTACGGTACCATTTTGAATATTTCAGGATGTCCAAACGATATAAAATATATTAACTATTTAAACATTGAGCCAAACACCAGAGATATTCCTTTTATTACCATATCACCAACAATATACAATTATGACGATTGATACACATAAATATAACTTAATGATGCCTACTATTTTCATGTTTATGTAATACAATTGTACATTTGATACCATTCCTTTGTGCCTATATGTATATAAAATATTCATTGACAAGTGTATTATTTATTTTCATAACATGTAAAAAACTATATAAAATATTCAAGTGTATTATTTATTTTCATAACATCACAGAGACACTTACAGTTTTACTGGTACAGACAGCTTTCTTAACAGTGCATAAATAGTTTAAATAAATTTCAAATCATGAAATGTTGATAATACGAGTTCTAGCGCATAAATAATTAATAAACAGTTAAGATTCTGTAAAAGGCAAGACAGCTTGAGGAAAACTGATTTGATTGATTGCTTGACTGACTGACTGACTGACTGACTGACGGACTCGTAGTTACCATGCTAGCTTACGGAACGTCAGTGTTTTGTTTTATTTAGGTGCCCGTTTGCGCCTGAAATATTGTACAGAGGAGCACCTGAGGTCTACCTCCACCAGTTATGTTGGAAAGTCGTCATATGACCCATACTGTGTTGGTGCGACATTGAACCCAATCAAAAATAAGACATTATATGTTCATACTTTCACCAAATTTATAATTCAATTTATTCTTTCTTATAAAATTTCATTGACAGAATAACACTCACGCAAACCATTAGATACGTGCTGAAAGATTCACGAATGTCTTGATGATGTTTTAATCAAGGATATCGTTCAGTTACATAACATTTAGAAGTAAAACGTCTTAAATATGACATATGACATTTCATGCCTTTGTTATCAATGTTTTTGAGCTTTATTAATTTAATTCGCCAAAGCTTTTAAGAAATAAGAACTGGTTTAAATATGGTATATTTTATCTTCATTGTAATAACATTCGATACGATGTAATGAAATTCAGTAAAATTATTATGATATCACTGTCCATGCACTTCTCTTATAATAACTATATAGTGTCAGAATACTTTGAAAACACACGGGTTACATAACGGTCACGGACAAACTAATAAATTATATTGTCTTCTAGAATTACTGACTATAGCAATCTACGTGAAACCTGGAGTGCTTTACAAATTGATATCAAAGTTCGCTGCGTATAAAACTGTGAATTGAAGATAGATTTCTACCATCGCAACATGAAACAGACAAATGGCAAAGGTTAAGACTCATTTTGCACTCGTAAGCAACTTCTTTGTCTGCGCACCAAAAGATGTACATTTAAAGCTGTCTGCAGTAAAGAGATCAGATATTAACTTCCGGAATATTATAGATACAGTTGTCTAAATCATCAAACATTCATAACGATTTGATATGATTTGATGAAAAATATTTTATGTCTGGAGCTTTCACTTTCTGATTGATTATTGCAACTAATACGTGTGTAAGCTATTGTACCATGTATCATTAATATATTTCATTCAATGATTATTTTGGTACATAATTATAAATTTATCATAAAATTTCAGGTTATAGAATAGAATTATAGGACATAAATTATCTTCAGAACATACATAATTATGTACAACGACAAATACCAATCAAACAGAATGACATTTTTAACTTTACATACAATAAAATGTGTGAATCAAGTCAAGTTGTCAAAAGTGGCAATAGCTTTGACGCAGATAGAAATTTTCATATGCCAATTATTCAAAGTTCAAATTCATGCAATCCATCAGGTCTAAGAATATAGTTATGATTTGAAAGCTCGTTTGATACTCACTGATTTTTATTTAGAATCATTCAACAAAAGACTTGGAGAAATCATTTCTAATACTTTGACTTCCATTCTAATTCTGTTTTTAACTAATGCTATTTTTGTACCCATTTATGTATATAGTAAACTTAAAGTTTAACATGTTTATATATTCTGATAACTAAAAAGTGGTTGAACTTGGCGACTATCAGTTCGGTTCATTACGTGGAATGATAAACAACAATCCTTTATTTATTTCTATCAAAAGCTAAGTATTATAGATAAATAGATGATTATATGAACCGTTCGGATGTTATTTAGCTATCAGTAGTGCTGAAGCTTTTATACACGTTTACATGTTTGCAATGTTCTTGTGTGACTGAATGTCAATTAATCGTGCTGTTGGGGAGTGGAGAGCTTTCTTACTTAGGATTTTTTTTCCATTTGGAGATTAAATTCTTAAGAAGTAGAACGTATTAAATAACTTAAGAGGTTCCCGCTATCAAAATAAAATCGAAAGGTATTTAGTTGGGGGAGACAAGATCTCCTTCAAGGACATCTCGAAAATATAAAAGTCGCATAGTAAAACTTACTTAGAAAGGTTATCTTTGTTGTTTTGTATTTTAAAATGAAATTAACAACTTTAGAAACCAATCACTCTTCTGATTGTTTGGTATATATTGTTGACAGTTCTGTTTTTATGTGTTCTGAGGTAGTTTTGTTAGGTCAATCATAATAATATTTTTGTTTCACTTATGAATACATGTTATTAATGCCTGAACTAAGTGCGACATTCCTATATTTAAGAGAAAAAAACTCTTATCAGAAAAACAAAAAAACAAAATAAACAAACAAACAAACAAACACACAAAAAACTATAATTTTGTAATATTTAAATACTCACAATTTACGAGGAACCGTTAATGTATTAAATTGAAATTTAAAAAAATATTACTTTTATTATTTATTAAGCATTTCTGTATTGTTCAAAAAATAAAAAAAAATATCACGTGTAAAGGGTTACGTTTAACGACTTTATGCATATACATACTAATACATACTAACTATTATGTTAAATATTATAACAATAAGGTTTAAACACTTACTTTGTACACTAAATAACGTTAAAGGGACTCCACTGAGGTTTTTTGACATGATGAGACTGAAATATTTTTCCAGATAAATGAACCATTTGATGTACATTTAGACAATTAATCTTTGTTCATTCGCGCACTTCGCTTGTCCATAATTATTATTCAAATTGTGAAAAATGACCCTAAATGAAAATACTTTAAACTCGTTATATTCAAATCGGGCTTAAGAAAGCATAAAAATACGATTTTCAATTGATTTCTTTTGTATATTTCTTAACTATCTTTACAAATATTTCTATTTAAAGCTCATTAACGTAAGAAATTCAAATGTTATGTTTTTAGGTTTTAAAACTTCGGTGGAGTCCCCTTAAGATTAAGAACCAACATTTACTAACGATAAGGTTTAAAAACATAATTTTATCCTGTTGTAGTATACAATATTTATTCTAAAAGTTATAAAGAATTATTTTCTGACAATTGTTAAATTGAGATACAGTAGTCCATTCAGATTATGCTGGTTTTGTATGGGTACTTAAAAAGAATGTGTTGTTTGAAGATTTGTATTCTAATTATTTAGTATTGAAATCTAAAGGTTGAAAAGCTTCTTTGCGAAACCAGTATACAAGTTCACCAGGTTAGAGGTTAAGTACCAAATTTATTTGATTTAGCTTCAAAAACTAATTTAAAAGGGAGCGGTGACCTAGTGGTTAAGGTGTCTGCCTCTCAACCCAGGGATCTTGGGTTCCAGCCCTTAATCGGGTCACAACCTTGTAGCTTCATATGATACCAGTACTGATTGGTTCCAGGAAGCGGACTCGAAAGTGATTAATATAAGTTGCAAGAACTTGTTTCACAATCAAGCTTGAATAAATATGTTTAAACATAAACATAAACAAACTATAGCCACTCTTTGGTGCGCTACATGATTTATTAATACTCTTACGTTTTCTTATAATAAAATTGTAATTTACCTTCGAATCGACGAACAAATGGTCCAAGTGGGAGCATTCAGCAGGTGCGCGATGACGTAGTATCCTACCATTGTATTGGATTTTACATATAATGCTTCACAGTTTGTTTTTGATATTCACCAAGTAAATTATCTCATCAGTTTCCGATTTCTCAATGATTTGTTGTTTGTCGAAGAATTCCGATTTCTTCTGCAGAAAAAAATGATTAATTTTTAACACTAGAAACAATTAGATTGAAAGGAGTTAATTTGCAAGTAAAATTTCAATCGTTACCATTTGAAACAAAAGAACAGAATAAAGGCGTCAAGTGATTTATTTCAATATTACATAAATGGGGCCACACATTAAACTCATGTTAGATGATATTCGTTCTATTATGGAATAAGGCTTACAAAGTGCTATGTAAAGATGAGGTTGAATACAGCATAAGCGAACTAATGAATGCCTTGACTAATGCACTGCAAGGCTATAAAATAAATGAGGGGAGTTAGTTCAGCACCTTTGTGACAGAAAATGTTTTACTTGACGTTTTTAAATGGTTGCTTGTGTTCATAATTTAGAAAAAACCGTACACCAAATGAGAAAAATTATTGATTATACTTGTCAAGTTCTTTACAGTACATTTTGATAACTCGAACAAATGCACAAAAATAAAAATGCAATGACTTGCAGTGACGATTTGTTTATTTTTCAAGAGTTATTATGTAAAGATATTCAATTTTTCTAAACACAGCGTTATGTCACAATTGTGTATGTTGTTAATAACGATATACTTTCGGCGGATGATAATAAGAGGACGTGTATAAAATAACTTTTCTTTTGTTGTATGGATTTTATAATTTAACGTAAATTAGAATAAAGTTTCAATCCGGCATTATAAAAAACATATCAAGACTTCACAGATCACATACTAGACAGAATGTTTATAAATTTTAAGGTATAAAATAATTTTAATTAATTATACACTGTGTGATAAAATGCAAGACGTTTTAGAAAATGAACAGAATTCAACCCAGGCATAGAATGAGGCATTTCAGATATCCGAATATGTACAGGTCTTAATTATCGTTATGTATTCTATTATAATAACAATCATAGCTGTTGGTGGAAACGGGATTGTTTGTTATTTAGTGTTTGCTTGTAAACGAATGCACACGGTGCCGAACTATTTTTTTGTAAACCTCGCCGTTAGTGATATAATCATGGCAGTGTTTTGTATTTCATTTACATTTATTGCCAATTTGATTCTTAATTATTGGCCATTTGGGGAGACAATGTGTCCTATTGTTCTATAGTTGTTGCTGTGTTTCTAAGTTCTTACACCCTTGTTGTCATGAGTATAGACAGATACATTGTGATTGTTCATCCATTCAAACCAAGAATAACACAAAAACAAACTGCGTTAACGATTCTTGGGTGATGTCGTTTACTAAACCGTTACCAACGATTTTGAAATCACGAGTGATTTACCATTCTTACACAAGTGGACAATGTCTAAAAACCTGGGAAAATAATACTAAACAGTATTCGTACGGATTGTCCTTAATGATTTTGCATTACTTTGGACCATTGATCATTCTATTATTCTCATTTTCTAACGTTGGATACAATATTTGGATAAAGAATATTCAAGGAACAGATAGAAACAAACGAAATCTTCAGTTGGCAACCGCTAAGAAAAAGGTGGGCATAAATTTGATCTTTTGGTTAATAAAACAACTTGTTCTATTGCCCAGTTGATTTTTTATTCAATTCTATAAATACCAAAGAGACTGATGTTTTGTAAAAAATAAGTTAAGGATTTTTTTTCTCAAACTTTTAATTAATCAGCAGAATAACACCACAGTCACTATAAATGAAACTCTTATACAAGGAAAAAAACGCATATATGTTTATCTAACGGAATATAATTTATGTATATTTATTATTATAGTTAGGAACTCCTCTGTCCAAAAGCCTAAAAAACATAAAATTTAGATTTCATTCATAGAATAGCTGGGACATTTTTTACGAACGATTTACATAAGATAATTATCATAAGTAAACCTACTGAGAAATAAAGTGATAATTGTACTTTTATGCTATTCCTAGTCCGATTTGAGTTAAAATCGTTGCAATGCTTTTCAATTTTGGATCATTTTTTTCAGTATAAGAATAAATATCCTGGAAAAACAGTATAAGCTAATGATCTGAGATTTTGTACACAGGTTTTTTGGTCTACACCTACATGCTCATCAAAATGAGCATTAATCTCCAGACCCGTCATGTGTAACAAATTCAGTTCAGTCCCTTTACAAAAATAAAGAAAAAACCAACAAAAACAAAAAAATACATACATACATGTAAATTGTTAATGATAAGTGTAAGGCATGTATCAATATGTTAATCTATAAAATGACTAGTATCAAGAAAAACAAGCACATTTTATGTTTATTTTTATTGTTAATATTTAAAAAAAACGAAAACAAAAGAACAACAACAAAAAAAACAACGAAACAAAAAACAACAACAAAAAAGCATGCATAATAAAAAAATTAAGATAATCATGCATATATGTGTATCTATTATGATAAATATTAAGAAAACTTTACACATTTATTAATATTTAGAACAACATGTATTTATGTATCATTTTAATGATAAGTATTATCTAAAATAAACCAAAAAAAAACCCATACATGCATGCATTATTATAATGATGAATGAGAAGAAAAAAAATACACACATGTATGTATGTCTATCATGATGAATATTAAGAATTTTTTACATGTTATTAAAAATTGAGAAAAACATGCATATGTGTATATTAATAAAGATTAGTATTAAAAAACATACATTAATGTATATATGTAATGTTAAGTATTACGTAAAACATGTAATTACATAAAACATTTTTAATGAAGTATTAAGAAAGTCTTGAACATATTGGTATTGATAATGATCAGATTAGAACAAAGGCAGCGCGTTTATAAGCATACATACATAATGATATGTATGTTCATACGACTGGTGCTAATATATGAAAAAGAAAAAGGACCTCAGTCGCTGTGTGTGTGTTATTTTTAATGTATTTTTCATGTGAAAATTTTAACATCATTTAATTCAATTCGATCTTAACATTTCATGCTTATTCCCTTATGCTTGGTCCACTTAACTTATAAAACATATTTCCTGGATGAAGAGGATTTTGAAAAATATTACAACACCCCTGTTTCTCTTCAATTACGCCAGTTTTTTGGAATGAAATGTCAATCAAGCTTCATTTAATTTTAATGTCTTAATGAAGGTTATGTTCATTAATGAGATTTTCGCTTCCTGTTGTTCGTTGAATCTTAAGAATATATTAAATCATCCTCCCCATAATCATAGTTGATTGGTATTCTACTTTAACCATCAAATATTTATGAATCATCGTTTTATGAATGCATCCCACGCTTGTCAGTTACTTCTGCAAGAGATTTTTCTTTTAAGTTCTGCCTGTTTAATCTTCATCATTTTTAAATTTACATTAAAAACATTCCTATTATTATCTTAACAATTTGAGATAAAAAGTAATATAAACTCAAAAGAGCGGAAAAAATTAAAGGCACAGAAGGTACAGAAACGATTTAATTTATTGAATTTTTATTGCAAACATGAGTATTATATCATTAAAAAATATTATTTAATAGTATTTTACCTAACTTGTTACCCGAGGAAAGGAGCTCTTATTATGGAATCATTTGCCACAAAAATGTAAACAAAGTAGTATTTTGTCTTCCATATAAAATACTTAATCACTAGTATGTTGCATAATGGGCCTTTAAATAAAGGAGATTGAATTCATTGTTACTACATGTATATATTTCTATATTTACTAAATCTATTGTAATAGCTGGGTGATTCGGTTTAAGGCGACAACAGACACTTTCCGCGGTACTATAATAAATATCATTTAAACCAACTTATTTTAGTAATAATTGTTATTTATTTAAATATTATGCATGAAATGTCTTTGATCTTCAATAAAAATTACATATTTAAAAAAATGCGTTTGAAAATAAATGATTTTGAACAACATTTCTATAATTTTTAATCGCCATGTCAATGTCATTTTTGAATTTTTTGTCATCAAACTTTGGGAATATAAACATAATTATAATATCTTGGGAAACTTTTCTCACATTTTTTCTATCCTTTCTGAAAAAATATTGCGTAATGTCAAACATTTTATGCCACCTTTTTCACTATACAAATTATGTAATTAAAGATAATTAAGTCACTCATTGAGCAAACACAAATCCCTGACACGGTATCCTCCGTTAATGAATTCCATTTCATGTGCTTTAAACCGAAAGTAAATTGGATGATAATTAGAAAAGTTATGTTCAAAGTAAGTCTGACTCGCATTAAATCATGTTCTCTCTCAACCCCTAAATTTCAAGCTAAATTATTGCATAACACACAAATATCACACTAAAGGGGGTCATAAAATGCAGTAACATACTCACGTAATATGTCACGTAACTATCGGTAAAATTTCAGACACACGGCAGGGGGAATTAAAACGCATTTAACGTTGTATGTTTGTGTTATCCTTAAATGGATATGAGTGAAATGCGTTACAACGTTTTTCAATTTTGTGTAATTTCTTAAATTTCTTAAATTTTAAAATTAATTTTCTTATTTTATAAAAATAGTCATTCTAGAAGACGGCGTGAGCTATGATCTGTATTTTTGCACAGAAGTTATTGGATTGAACCAACAATGACAAATGGATTATTAATCTCATAAATATATTTCCAGTCACATCATATAAACGCATCATTTAGGGATTAGAACAAAAATATTAAAACATAAATACTGAATTTGCAACACTTGAACACGTCTTAATTATGCACTGAAATTCATTTTTCATAAGAACCCACAGTGCTTCATTTGCACGATAAGAAACCGTGATGTGGATATGTATTCTAATATAAATATAATTTTTGTTCCAGATGATTAAGATGATGGTGACAGTTGTGATATTCTACGCTTTATGTTGGTTACAAAATGTACCACTTCATACCATAACCTTAGTTGGTGACAACAATACAACGATCTACAACAACAAATATATTCCTATACTACGGTTGGGTTTTCATTGGCTTTCAATGAGTAACAGTTGCTACAACCCAATAATTTACCTTTGGATGAGCCCTAAATTTCGAGCTGGCTTACGGATGGTTCTAAACAGCTGTTGTCAAAAGAAGCAGACGATATTGTCGTCTGACGAGGAAATTTACCAAAAGATACAAAAAGTCTTCCCGCGCTTGCGATATGAATTACAAATGGAGGAAAGTGTGAAAAATAACAATAGAACTCATAGATTGAAAATAAACTTTGAGGATTTGATGTCAAGAGAGAACATGCTTCCAGGCAGAAGTATTCATAGCGACACGTGACAATATATCTCCATATCCATTTAAATGCTACCACTACATGTAATTTAGAACAGCATCTATTAATATAAAATCAAACATAAATGCTCATTCAGTTTCAAACATGATAATATGTTAATTTTTCAAAACCTTTTTATTTTAATTTTTTAAATGATCTGATACAATAGCCAAACATTCAATCATTGGCCATTTAACTGAACTATCTTTTGCTTCTTGTGCATTTTCACATTTATTTAAGTAACTGTTTTATTGTATTCATAAGTTGTATAGAATTGAAAATCTCACTTTGTTTATATTTTACTACATAACTGACATATAAGTTCCAGTGGACGTTATTTAAACATTGTAAAGAGCATCTAACGGGCTCTTAATTTTGAAAATGATATAGTATTTAACGCATGCTTGCCTTTCTTAAAGTAAAAAACAATGTATACTTTTCCAGGGCCTTTTGCGCCTTATACAACAAGTTGTAGCGTTTTAATTAAATCGTCTTGCATTGGAGAATAAACGAGATTATTTCATTTAAGACATATACCGTCAGTTCGTGTTCTGCTTAGATGTATTCCACTTGGTATGCAACAGATCGTTTATACGATAATCCTTAAGTCTATAGATTTAAAGTTCTTTGAAACGGAAAATTTCTACTATAAAAAATTATTTAACTTGAACTAAAATATTTGTAGACAATTCTAAATTAAACTCCCTGAACCGACACTTTTATTGAACGAATTCATTCAAAACTTGAGATTTATTGTAATTATTTAATGTTCGTTAAATGTTTTCATTTATGGAAATTTGTTTAATAAATTGTTTTGATGCAATAATGTTTTATTGAACACTTTTAATTTCTATCTTCATCATGAATATGTATCAAAAACAAATAAAACAACGTTTTAATCTTTGCCTACGTGATTATAAAATATTTTGTGCAAACAAAACATCGTAATTAATTGCCCATTATTTCCCGAAAATGTATTTATTTATATTTCTCAAAAAGTTTTTATATTAAACTAATGCACTTTTTAAAGTGTCCAAAAAGTTACTCATTGACAGATGCCCACCTGTTGCTTTTTTTTGTATCAGTATAGTTATAGAGATTTTGTAAAGTAAGGTAAAATACTACTTTGTTTTAATTTTGCGTCTTTAATCACCAATAAAAAATCTTAAAATTTAGCGATACATTTTATGTAAAAACATCTTACCTTCTCTTAAACCATTATTCACTACGTAATCTCTACGTAATAGTCCAACATGGCCGACATTGAAAATGCATTGCAATTTTTCATAAATATACAGTGCTAACAATTAAATTCAGATGGATTTATGAGGCAAATCTATATATTAAGTGAGGATGCATCATAAACAATCGAACTATATACTTGAGTGTAAAATAAAGGAATTAACTATTTTGACAGAAGTCACGAAAACAGATTAAAAACACAGGATTCTACCACGGATAACATTCAGGGAAATGGATAACATTAAAGGAAAAGCTTCCAGAATCAAGAATGATTAAATTGCTGGCACAATACGTAGATTTAAGTTGATGTCCTGTATGTTTCATTGGGACGTCGCAATATTTACTGTGTTGTCGCCAGTAAAAGCTTCTCAAAACGAAAGTGAAAGTAGAAATAAACAATACTGAAATCCAGTGAAATCACTAAAAAAGGTAAAATTTCTAGGGCATTACAATATATGAGTATATATAATATTAAGAACATAATTTTATTTTAGGTCTGAAAATGTAATTGAGAGGAAAAAAATGAGAAAAATAAGGAACCTGGTTGTGATGTTAAGTTATTTGATTTACAAAGACAGCACAACAGAAAATATTTTTCATATCACTTAAAATTGAAATTTATTGACATGCGCTTAATATGTATTAATATGCTTTATTTCACACCGGTGGT